>NC_091468.1:57842135-58062135 GCF_027789765.1 Dendropsophus ebraccatus | reverse complement strand
TTCTCAAACCCTTTTAGGATCAGACCCAGACCTCTGCGTCCCTTCTGCTTCGAGGTCTCGACAATTTCTTTTCGCCCCTGTCCGAACTTGCCCAGACCTTCTCCCTCACGGAAACCCATCTTTGCCTGAGAAAAGAAAAGTAATCGAAGAATAAGGAAAAACCAGAAATCAATAAAACGGTCATCAACAATAATGTCGCTAGTTTTATATCTGTGAAAAATTCTGACATTTCACACTAATGCACAGAAATGGCGGTAAACGTAGCATCCACTCTGTTCACAGTCTATGTCAGGGGTAGGGAACCTTGGCTCCCCAGCTGTTGCAAAATTACAACTCCCATCATGCCTGGACAGCCAAAGCTTTAGCTTTGGCTGTCCAGCCATGATGGGAGTTGCAGTTTTGCAACAGCTGGAGAGCCAAGGTTCCCTACCCCTGACATATGGCCCTATTCCACGGAACGATTATCGTTCATTTTCGGACGATATCGACCGCTACGGACGATAATCGTTCCGTGGAATAGAGTGCAACGATCAGCCGACATCGTTCATGTCGGCTGATCGTTGCAGTCGCTTGTTTTTCAACATGTTGAAAAACAAGCGACTGATATAGCAGCGATCTGCTGCCGTCGCTCCGCTGAATAGGAGCATCGGCAGCAGACGCTGCTATATCCTATGGGCTGCCCGGACGATCAGCGATCCTCCGAGCAGCCCCCCCGCAGCTCCCCGCCGCCCCTCCCGCACTCACCCGCTCGCTGCAGCCGCGTTGAATAGCGGCGGCAGCGAGCGGCGAACGAGGAGCAAACGAGCGCTAATAGCGCTCGTTTGCTCCTCTAAAACGGCCCGTGGAATAGGGCCATTAGACTGTGAACAGAGATGCAGTCAAGTCTGTGAAGTGCCACCTGATTCAGAGTTCTTATTATTGATATAACAGGAGGTTTGCGACTAGACACTTATTCCCTTGTCTATGGTGGTAAAACCCCTTTAAAAGGGGTTATCCAGCGCTACAAAAACATTGCCACTCCAGAGACAGCACCACTCTTGTCTCCAGTTTGGGTGGAGTTTTGCTATCAGTTCCATTGAAGTGAATGGAGCTTAATTGCAAACTACACTTGAATTGGAGACAAAAGTGGTGCTGTCTCTGGAAGAAAGTGGTCATGTTTTTGTAGCACTGGATAACCCCTTTAAATTCACCACTGTGCTATTTGCAAATCTTTCTCTATAAACTATCACTTACCATGAGCTTCTGGGAGACGCTGTTAAACATGGAGTACCGAGATGATGTTCCCTCTGCCATAGGATCTGAGGCGCTCTCCTTTCCCCCAGACCCAAACACTGGTCTCTTCTCATCGCTGTCGCTATCTGAGCCAGTGCCACTTGTGGAAGACTCTGGAAGGAGAAAATCAGATAAAATATTAATATCACAGAGAAGCTACACGTAGGAGCAGCCACTGCCGTCAGCACTCTCCTAGCACAAAACAAAAGAAGGAAAAAGAAACCACAATCACTAACAACTCCTAAACGATATCAAAGGGATCCAACTATTTTAGAAAGAGCAAAATGTTATGTGGCGAAAAGTCCCAGCTTCTGACCAAGAGGGGATAAGAATGCAGTAGCACAATCTGCTTCCCTGCTATCAAGGCTATCAATCCTCTGCCTTCTGCTCGTCTCTGCCTGTGGGGAGGGCGGGATGCTCGTCTCTACCTGTGGGGAGGGCCGGATACACGTCTCTACCTGTGGGGAGGGCCGGATGCTCGTCTCTACCTGTGGGGAGGGCCGGATGCTCGTATCTACCTGTGGGGAGGCTCGGCTGCTTGTCTCTGCCTGTGGAAAGGGTCAGCTGATTTTCTCTGGCTTTCGGAAGGGTCAGCTGCTCGTCTCTGCTGGTGGGGAGGGTCGGCTGCTCATCTCTACCTGTGGGGAGGGTCGGCTGCTTGTCTCTGCCTGTGGGGAGGCTCGGCTGCTTGTCTCTGCCTGTGGGGAGGCTCGGCTGCTTGTCTCTGCCTGTGGGGAGGCTCGGCTGCTTGTCTCTGCCTGTGGGGAGGCTCGGCTGCTTGTCTCTGCCTGTGGGGAGGCTCGGCTGCTTGTCTCTGCCTGTGGGGAGGCTCGGCTGCTTGTCTCTGCCTGTGGGGAGGCTCGGCTGCTTGTCTCTGTATGTGGAAAGGCTCAGCTGCTTGTCTCTGCCTGTGGAAAGGCTCAGCTGATTTTCTCTGCCTTTTGGGAGGGTCAGCTGCTTGTCTCTGCTGGTGGAGAGGGTTGGCTGCTTGTCTCTGCCTGTGGGGAGGCTCGGCTGCTCGTCTCTACCAGCAGGGAGGTCAGTTGTTTCCTTCTACCTGTAAGGAGGGTCAGCTGCTTGCCACTAATTGTAGGGAGGCTTGGCATCTTGTTATGTACAGAGACAACAGGCTGCAGATCAGCATACCTGTGGGTTTCTTCTCTTTGGCTCCCGCTCATCATCTCATGTTATCTCCTAAAATTCTTGGGTGACAAGATTTCCAGGACAATATAGAGGTGCAATGAGATCTAACCAGATGACATCATCGCTGACTCCTTCTTACCTTGGGTGCCATGATTGCTGTACTGAGTGTCATCATCAGAGGTTGAGCTCAAGTTGAGCCCCAATTCTTCGATGCGTTTCTTCTGTTTCTGAGTGCTGCTCTGCAGCTCTCGCTCTGCGCGTCTCTTCATTTTTGCTTCTGATATCTGAAAGGGGAAAAAAAAACATGTTCATAAGTCTGCAAAATGCCAACCATGATTATGAGAATTTGTCTACCATGACATCTTGTCAGTAATAGGAAGAATATACTGTATACAGAGGTTAGTCAGTCCTATGTAAATTAAGCTGCTGTACAAGAATATAATGGACAGAGGCCACATTGACTCATTTAGCCTCTTTTAGGTAATGGGAGACTAGGAATAAAGTTACAATATACACCAGGTAAGCTCCTGGCACATAAAACAGTGTTAACACGGCCTTACGTGCACTGAGTGCATTGTGTCCTAACACAGCACCACCCCTGTCCTCAGGTTGTTTGTGGTATTACAATTCAATTTGCAGTAACCACAGATGATGTAGCATCATGCCTGTGCACAACAGAGACTGTGGATGGCGGTATACTCACTGAGGGGGTGGAACGCAGATCAGAGGACAATGGTATCTTGTGATGACATAGAGTCAGGGTCAGGCCATCACCAGACTGTCCCCGAGGAGATCTGTGCAGGGTATACAAGAAGGATAAAGATGGGGTAAGACAAATGCAGCCAAAGGTATATACACATTATACAGTATCCCCGACAGTTATAATACTCAGCATAGGCTGGAATAACATGATATGTGCCTCCAAGGCTCAGATACATCGGGAAACTCATAGTGGAAGCGTACCCGAGACTGAAAGGGGGATACACTGTATATAGAGATATAATATAGAGATGTACACTATACAGGGGGATACACTGTATAAAGAGATGTACACTATACAGGAGGATACACTGTATATAGCGATGTACACTATACAGAATACACTGTATATAGAGATGTACACTATACAGAAGGATATACTGTATATAGAGATGTACACTATACAGAAGGATATACTGTATATAGAGATGTACACTATACAGGGGGATACACTGTATATAGAGATGTACACTATACAAGAGGATACACTGTATATAGAGATGTACACTATACAGGGGGATACACTGTATATAGAGATGTACACTATACAGGGGGATACACTGTATATAGAGATGTACACTATACAGGGGGATACACTGTATATAGAGATGTACACTATACAGGGGGATACACTGTATATAGAGATGTACACTATACAGGGGGATACACTGTATATTAGTGTTGCACGATGCACCGAAATATCGATACTACTATCGATATTCCGGGCGGAAAAACAGTTCGATACCAGGATTTCCTGGAATCGAAACTTAATGTTAAACTGCGCTATTATGCAGTTTAGAATAAAGTATAGCGCAGAGAGCACGGCCGGCGGCCATCTGAGCGTCGGCCGTGTTCTCTGTGTGCCGCCCCCTGCTCCCACCTGTCATCTCCTCGGCGCGCGCACCCTCTTCCCCTGTTGGCGCCAAATTCAAATAGCCGGCACATAGCTATTGCTTGTGCCGGCTATGTAACTATATAGATGCCGCTGTCAAACTGACAGCGGCACTACCCCCCTTCTGAGCCCGCTCCATATACAGCGGGGGTCGGCTACTGTGTGTAGCAGACCCGCGCTGCTAATGACTGCGGGCAGAGCAGGGTCACGGGCTGAGGGCTGAAGAGGGAGAGCGGCGGCGCGTCCTGGAGAGGAGAAGGCTGGAGGAGGGGGAGGCAGGAGGAGATGCGGCCACTACATCTGCACGGGACTATGAGGTGGTGGGGGCGGCAAGAGTGTGAGGAGGGGCAGGAGGCCGGGGCCGCCAGGAATCTCCAGTGCAGACATTAACAATGTGGGGGGGGAGGGGGGGAGGGTTTACAGTCAGCCTGACTCTTGACTAGGGAGGGGGGCTGTAACCTGCAGATTACAGACAAATCCAGGTCACCCTGCTGGGTCAGTGGCCAGCATGCCCTGACACCAGGAATAGTAAAACTACAGCCCCCATCATCCCCCCTGCTGGCTGGTGTGTGTTATATGGCTACAACCCCCATCATCCCCCCTGCTGGCTGGTGTGTGTTATATGGCTACAGCCCCCATCATCCCCCCTGCTGGCTGGTGTGTGTTATATGGCTACAGCCCACATCATCCCCCCTGCTGGCTGGTGTGTGTTATATGGCTACAGCCCCCATCATCCCCCCTGCTGGCTGGTGTGTGTTATATGGCTACAACCCCCATCATCCCCCCTGCTGGCTGGTGTGTGTTATATGGCTACAACCCCCATCATCCCCCCTGCTGGCTGGTGTGTGTTATATGGCTACAACCCCCATCATCCCCCCTGCTGGCTGGTGTGTGTTATATGGCTACAGCCCCCATCATCCCCCCTGCTGGCTGGTGTCTGTTATATGGCTACTACCCCCATCATCCCCACTGCTGGCTGGTGTGTGTTATATGGCTACAACCCCCATCACCCTCTGATAGTCAAAGTGTTACATGACTAAAACCCCCATTTTCCCCGATAGCAGGTGTGTGTTACATGACTACAACCCACATCCTCCCCCTGATAGCAGGTGTTTGTGTTACATGACTACAACCCCCATCCTCCCCCCTGATAGCTGGTGTTTGTGTTACATGACTACAACCCCCATCCTCCCCCCTGATAGCTGGTGTGTGTTACATGACTACAACCCCCATCCTCCCCGATAGCAGTTGTGTGTTACATGACTACAACCCCCATCCTCCCCGATAGCAGGTGTGTGTTACATGACTACAACCCCCATCCTCCCCCCTGATAGCAGTTGTGTGTTACATGACTACAACCCCCATCCTCCCCCCTGATAGCAGGTGTGTTACATGACTACAACCCCCATCCTCCCCCTGATAGCAGGTGTGTGTGTTACATGACTACAACCCCCATCCTCCCCCCGATAGCTGGTGTGTGTTACATGACTACAACCCCCATCCTCCCCCTGATAGCAGGTGTGTTACATGACTACAACCCCCATCCTCCCCCCTGATAGCTGGTGTGTGTTACATGACTACAACCCCCATCCTCCCCCCGATAGCAGGTGTGTTACATGACTACAACCCCCATCCTCCCCCCGATAGCTGGTGTGTGTTACATGACTACAACCCCCATCCTCCCCCTGATAGCAGGTGTGTTACATGACTAGAACCCCCATCCTCCCCCCTGATAGCTGGTGTGTTACATGACTACAACCCCCATCCTCCCCGATAGCAGTTGTGTGTTACATGATTACAACCCCCATCCTCCCCGATAGCAGGTGTGTTACATGACTACAACCCCCATCCTCCCCGATAGCAGTTGTGTGTTACATGACTACAACCCCCATCCTCCCCGATAGCAGGTGTGTGTTACATGACTACAACCCCCATCCTCCCCCCTGATAGCAGTTGTGTGTTACATGACTACAAACCCCATCCTCCCCCCTGATAGCAGGTGTGTTACATGACTACAACCCCCATCCTCCCCCTGATAGCAGGTGTGTGTTACATGACTACAACCCCCATCCTCCTACCGATAGCTGGTGTGTGTTACATGACTACAACCCCCATCCTCCCCCTGATAGCAGGTGTGTTACATGACTACAACCCCCATCCTCCCCCTGATAGCTGGTGTGTGTTACATGACTACAACCCCCATCCTCCCCCCCCCCCGATAGCAGGTGTGTTACATGACTACAACCCCCATACTCCCCGATAGCAGTTGTGTGTTACATGACTACAACCCCCATACTCCCCGATAGCAGGTGTGTGTTACATGACTACAACCCCCCATCCCCCGATAGCAGTTGTGTGTTACATGACTACAACCCCCATCCTCCCCGATAGCAGTTGTGTGTTACATGTAGTGATGTCACGATAACAGAATTTTCAGTTCGATACCGATACTAACATTTATATTTCGATACTCAATACCAGTTCGATACTTACTAAAATATTTTTAAAAAACACAACAATAGAAATAAAATACTCCCTAGACAGCGAATATAATAAACCTGAAATGTTTTCTACACTCTTCAGGCCTGCACTATTACAGAGATACCAATTTATAGAGCTTTTTTAATTTTATTACGTTAAAAGTAAAGGTTTGCGTTTTTTACATAACTATGTACAGAGTACAGCGATCACTCAGACAACTCCGCTATACACTGCTCACTCGGCTCCGCTATACACTGCTCACTCGGCTCCGCTATACACTACTTAGCCGGCTCTGCTATACACTGCTCACTCGGCTCCGCTATACACTGCTCACTTGGCTCCGCTATACACTGCTCACTCAGCTCCGTTATACACTGCACACTCGGCTCCGCTATACACTACTTAGCCGGCTCTGCTATACACTGCTCACTCGGCTCTGCTATACACTGCTCACTCGGCTCTGCTATACACTGCTCACTCGGCTCTGCTTTACACTGCTCACTCGGCTCTGCTATACACATACTTATGCTGATGTCGGCACCTCACAGCCCCTGCACCTCCCCCACCTGCCAGCCGGCTGGATCCTCACGTGTCTCTCTCGGACCTCCCGCTCTCCCTCTCCAGCCTTCTCTTCCTTCCTCCTCTCTCCCTCTCCGTCCTCCTATCCCTCTCCAGCCACGGAGACCTCTGTGCAGCTCCGGCTCCTCTGAATAAATCATTTCAGCGGGGGTCTGCTACACACAGTAGCCGACCCCTGCTGCATATGGAGCGGGCTTAGGAGGGGTCAGGTGCCGCTGTCAGTGTGACAGCGGCATCTACAGTTACATAGCCAGCACTAGCGATCGCAAAGTGCCGGTTATTTAAAATTGGCGCCGCCGGGAGCGTAAGGAGAGAGAACAGAGGAGGAGACTGCAGGGGCAGTGAGAGGCACATAGAGAACACGGCCGGCGCTCAGCTAGCCGCTGGCCGTGTTCTCTGCGTTATACTTTATGTTAAGTTGCCTAATAGTGCAGCTTTAACATAAAGTATCGATACCAGGAAATCCTAGTACCGAACCGTTTTTTAGCCCAAAATATCAATAGTAGTATCGATATTTCGGTGCATCCCTACACTGTATATAGAGATGTACACTATACAGGAGGATACACTGTATATAGAGATGTACACTATACAGGAGGATACACTGTATATAGAGATGTACACTATACAGGAGGATACACTGTATATAGAGATGTACACTATACAGGGGGATACGCTGTATATAGAGATGTACACTATACAGGAGGATACACTGTATATAGAGATGTACACTATACAGGAGGATACACTGTATATAGAGATATACACTATACAGGATATACTGTATATAGAGATGTACACTATACAGGATACACTGTATATAGAGATGTACACTATACAGGAGGATACACTGTATATAGAGATGTACACTATACAGGGGGATACACTGTATATAGAGATGTACATTATACAGGAGGATACACTGTATATAGAGATGTACACTATACAGGGGGATACACTGTATATAGAGATGTACATTATACAGGATACACTGTATATAGAGATGTACACTATACAGGAGGATACACTGTATATAGAGATGTACACTATACAGGAGGATACACTGTATATAGAGATGTACACTATACAGGAGGATACACTGTATATAGAGATGTACACTATACAGGAGGATACACTGTATATAGAGATGTACACTATACAGGATACACTGTATATAGAGATGTACACTATACAGGAGGATACACTGTATATAGAGATGTACACTATACAGGATATACTGTATATAGAGATGTACACTATACAGGAGGATACACTGTATATAGAGATGTACACTATACAGGAGGATACACTGTATATAGAGATGTACATTATACAGGAGGATACACTGTATATAGAGATGTACACTATACAGGAGGATACACTGTATATAGAGATGTACATTATACAGGGGGATACACTGTATATAGAGATGTACACTATACAGGGGTATACACTGTATATAGAGATGTACACTATACAGGGGGATACACTGTATATAGAGATGTACACTATACAGGGGGATACACTGTATATAGAGATGTACACTATACAGGGGGATACACTGTATATAGAGATGTACACTATACAGGGGGATACACTGTATATAGAGATGTACACTATACAGGGGGATACACTGTATATAGAGATGTACACTATACAGGATACACTGTATATAGAGATGTACACTATACAGGAGGATACACTGTATATAGAGATGTACACTATACAGAGGATACACTGTATATAGAGATGTACACTATACAGGAGGATATACTGTATATAGAGATGTACACTATACAGGAGGATACACTGTATATAGAGATGTACACTATACAGGGGGATACACTGTATATAGAGATGTACATTATACAGGATACACTGTATATAGAGATGTACACTATACAGGAGGATACACTGTATATAGAGATGTACATTATACAGGGGGATACACTGTATATAGAGATGTACACTATACAGGGGGATACACTGTATATAGAGATGTATACTATACAGAAGGATATACTGTATATAGAGATGTACACTATACAGGGGGATACACTGTATATAGAGATGTACACTATACAGGAGGATACACTGTATATAGAGATGTACACTATACAGGGGGATACACTGTATATAGAGATGTACACTATACAGGGGGATACACTGTATATAGAGATGTACACTATACAGGATATACTGTATATAGAGATGTACACTATACAGGGGGATACACTGTATATAGAGATGTACACTATACAGGGGGATACACTGTATATAGAGATGTACACTATACAGGGGGATACACTGTATATAGAGATGTACACTATACAGGAGGATACACTGTATATAGAGATGTACACTATACAGGGGGATACACTGTATATAGAGATGTACACTATACAGGATATACTGTATATAGAGATGTACACTATACAGGATACACTGTATATAGAGATGTACACTATACAGGAGCATACACTGTATATAGAGATGTACACTATACAGGATACACTGTATATAGAGATGTACACTATACAGGAGGATACACTGTATATAGAGATGTACACTATACAGGGGGATACACTGTATATAGAGATGTACATTATACAGGATACACTGTATATAGAGATGTACACTATACAGGATATACTGTATATAGAGATGTACACTATACAGGGGGATACACTGTATATAGAGATGTACACTATACAGGGGGATACACTGTATATAGAGATGTACACTATACAGGATATACTGTATATAGAGATGTACACTATACAGGATACACTGTATATAGAGATGTACACTATACAGGATACACTGTATATAGAGATGTACACTATACAGGGGGATACACTGTATATAGAGATGTACACTATACAGGGGGATACACTGTATATAGAGATGTACATTATACAGGAGGATACACTGTATATAGAGATGTACACTATACAGGAGGATACACTGTATATAGAGATGTACACTATACAGGATACACTGTATATAGAGATGTACACTATACAGGGGGATACACTGTATATAGAGATGTACACTATACAGGATATACTGTATATAGAGATGTACACTATACAGGAGGATACACTGTATATAGAGATGTACACTATACAGGATATACTGTATATAGAGATGTACACTATACAGGAGGATACACTGTATATAGAGATGTACACTATACAGGATATACTGTATATAGAGATGTACACTATACAGGATACACTGTATATAGAGATGTACACTATACAGGATACACTGTATATAGAGATGTACACTATACAGGAGGATACACTGTATATAGAGATGTACACTATACAGGAGGATACACTGTATATAGAGATGTACACTATACAGGGGGATACACTGTATATAGAGATGTACACTATACAGGGGGATACACTGTATATAGAGATGTACACTATACAGGAGGATACACTGTATATAGAGATGTACACTATACAGGATATACTGTATATAGAGATGTACACTATACAGGAGGATACACTGTATATAGAGATGTACACTATACAGGGGGATACACTGTATATAGAGATGTACACTATACAGGATATACTGTATATAGAGATGTACACTATACAGGAGGATACACTGTATATAGAGATGTACACTATACAGGAGGATACATTGTATATAGAGATGTACACTATACAGGAGGATACATTGTATATAGAGATGTACACTATACAGGGGGATACACTGTATATAGAGATGTACACTATACAGGATACACTGTATATAGAGATGTACACTATACAGGGGGATACACTGTATATAGAGATGTACACTATACAGGATATACTGTATATAGAGATGTACATTATATTGAGGGACACACCGTCAGTCAGTGAGGTCCTGGGCTCCACCTATCACTATATAATCCCACAATATATATAGACAGGAAGCATACGTGTTATACACACACAGGACACTATAGACGGGTCACACGCTCGGGCTCTCGCGCTTCTCGGTCTCAGGTTTCGTTTCTCAGGATGTTTACCCGTCACAGTCGGGTCCTTCCCGCCTCCCGTCCTCAGCCAATGACGTCACCTCGCGCGACTCCGCCCACCGTCCCTGAGCGCGGAGCGATGACGTGTGAGGCGGCCACAGCGCGCCTGCTGCAAATCCTCAGTGTAATGCAGAGGTGAGGAGCATATACAGGGAGGACTGTATACATGTGGTGGCGGCCGTGTGGTATATCACTTTATATACTGTTCACAGGTACTGGGCTCCATATATCACCATTGTTACCTCATATACTATATACAGGCAGCACTGGTCACTATAGAGGTACTGGACTCCATACATCACCATTATATACTATATACAGGCAGCACTGGTTACTATGCACAGGTACTGCACTCTATATATCACCATTATATACCAGATACAGGCAGCACTGGTTACTATACACAGGTACTGGACTCCATATATCACTATTGTTACCTCATGTACTATATACAGGCAGTACTGGTCACTATATAGGTACTGGGCTCCATATATCACCATTATATACTATATACAGGCAGCACTGGTTACTATATAGGTACTGGGCTCCATATATCACCATTATATACTATATACAGGCAGCACTGGTTACTATGCACAGGTACTGGACTCCATATATCACCATTATATCCTCATATACTATATACAGGCAGCACTGGTTACTATACGGTGCACAGGTACTGGACTCCATATATCACCATTATATCCTCATATACTGATCCAGAGTGCTCAGAAACAGCCTAGAATTAAAGAGATTCTCCAGTGCTACAAAAACATGGTCACTTTCTTTCAGAGACAACACGACTCTTGTCTCCAGTTCAGGTGTGGATTGCAATTAAAGTGACTGTACCACGAGGCTGATAAGTCTAAATTTAGATGTTGACCTGTCTCTATGGAGAGACGTCAACTACCCTGGTATAGGATGGTGTCTTGATAGAGCTGTAACCTGCAGTATTACCAGCGCTTGAGAAAGAGGGCCCCTCCCTCTAAACGTAGCGTACGTGTTGACGTCATCGATCCCCAGAGGGTGAGAGCCTCGAAGGACAGAGACTTGCCGGCACCGAATCAGGGTGCGAAGATTATCCGGCGGCTGTCCGAGTACACTGTGGTGACTTATTTTTGTTTTTCTGTTTTGTCGATATGTTTACTGAAGAAACCTTTTTGCATACAATATAAAAGGAATGTGTTTTTGCAACTAGAAGTTGGTTTGTCCCCTTATTACCAACTCGTCACTTATAAATCACAGACACGGATAAGACAATGTATCAGGATTATAAGCCTGGATAATGGCTAAGTTTTATTATGGTAATCACATTTTATAGTCGGAATATGGCGCGGTACTACACATACGTAGTGTATTCATAAGAAATATGTAAACATCCAATACAGGCGGGGTTCCAAGTCACAAGACACATACATGTCACACTCTGGTAGGCCAGTCCATATATGGTAACAGTTTCCTGTACTGCGCAGTCAAGCTAGCACAGTGTGTTATCTTCCATATATTGTTTATAGATAAGTGTCTTTTTTCCTTGTGTATTGTGACTACAAATGATAACTTTCAAGGAGCTGTGCTCATTGTCATGCTGCCAGCATTCCTTTCCTTCTTCCAGACCATCTCTGTGTCACCCTCTGATCACGCTCCAGTCTCTTCAGAGGGCAGTATATATAGGTGTAGTCATATAGGTACGGTGCAAGTAGGTAAAATCACATCACCTAGCCTTATCAGAGGCCCAGGCTGAAGCACTGGAGGCGGGCTGACCCACCCTTAGTGGGAGAAAACCCTAGCCCCTCTATGATAGGGTTCCATTGATTCTAATGGAGTCACGTCATGGATGGGTTGGAGTTTCTTCCCACTAAGGGTGGGTCAGCCCGCCTCCAGTGCTTCAGCCTGGGCCTCGTGGTACAGCAAAACCCCGCCCAAGCACTGAGCAGCAAAACCCCGCCCAAGCTGGAGACAAGAGTGGTGCTGTCTCTGGAAGAAAGTGGCCATGTTTTTGTAGCGCTGGATAACCATGCAGGAGGCTGAGTGACAACTCTGTGACTGTCATGCAGGGGCTTAGCGTCCTGGACCTAATGGGACTAATAGTTTCTGACTTATTTCACATTTTGACCAATCAATCTGACCACAGAACAGTCTGACTCCATCATAACTGATCTTGGCCCAGAGAAGATGGCCGTCTTTCTGAATGGTGGTGACATGTGGCTTCTTTGTATTACACGTTTTTTTACCTTTTTTGTGGGGTGCACAGCGATCTGTGCTACCGATCATGGTTTCTGGGGGTGCACTGAGTCCAGACAGTGGTTACCAATGCAGGATCCAGTACTCACCGTCCAACTGATCTCATGGATTCCTTAATCTTTATGATATCATGTTCTGTAGATGGTCGGATGTTTAAAGTCTTTACAATTTTACATTATAAGGAGTTATCCAGGCAAAAACAGAAAAACATGGCCAAGAAGCTAGGATTCATTGGGCCCCATAGCAAAAAACCTTAACATACTCACCTGGCCAGGTGAAGTCCTCCGGCCTTCCTTCTTTCTCCCACCTCTGAAGCACACGAGTGACGTCAGGAAGCTGGGACAGAGAGCGGCCTCTGGTGGCTGGAGGTGCAATGGTGCCCCCAGTCACTAGAGAGAATGGCAGGGCTGGAAGCCAGTGGCTTCTTAGTCAGTCAGGGCGCCACAGCATTTAACTATCCGGGCCTGCGCCACTGCATGGCCACTTTCTCCTAGAACTAGCACGACTCTTGTCTCTAGTTGAGGAGGGGTTTTGCAACTCTGTTTTATTGACGTGAATGGTGCTCAGTAGCAAAACTACACACAACCTCGAGACAAGTTTTAACCTCTTGTTGCCCCGTCACAATGTCATTTGCTGCCAGTGAGGTAAAGGGGTTATCCAGGTAGTCCCATAAAAAAAAATTCAAACATTGATTGTCATGACATACTCATCGCCACTCCGGTCCAATGTTCCAGCTTCTCTGTCTGGCCGATGCAGGCACTTCTCTTACTACAAGTCCCAGCAGTTTCCTCTAGTTTCCTCTTCAAAGGTCAGACTGCCGGGTGGCTGCCCCCCTTGCTGTCATGCCAGGCACAGTAACCATAGCCCTGCTCAGCATGCCTGCAGCAGAAGGGGACATTTGAACTGGCTCCTGTATTATAGCGGTTCACATGTAGTACACAGACTGTACACAGTAAATAAACTTGCTGTATGAGCGGTAACAGCATTCAGCCACAATGATAAATGGCCACACAATCACAATGGTAATCAGCCCAAATGGTAAATAAACATGCTGTATCAGCAGTCCCCGCAGATGGAGGTCACGTGACGCATTTGACATCTCCTGGGAACCGGGTTAGCAAGTGAGTGTATATCTAACCCGGCCCCTCAAAGACTGAGATCACATGTTCTCTGTCTCAGAAGGGAGAGGGAAAGTAGGAGCAGTGCTGACAGAATGGATGCTAAGGGTACAAACACACACACCGTATACGCAGCGTATTTACTGCTGTAAAACGCAGCAGATTAGATCTAAATAACTAAACACAGCATCAAATCTGCACCATCAAATCTGCTGCATATACTGTGTGTGTGTTTGTACCCTGAGTAGAAGATTTTAGATGTCTAGATGGGGTAAATATGAGGGGAGAAAGTAGGGAAAGGGTGCAGCATAGGTTACACATGTCTTTTAGTGAGAAAGTAGAATTGGGAAGAGGGATTGATTAGGAATATGGTTTTGTTAAGCAGATTACACCTTTATTTTTTTTCCTTAAATGGTAAATCACCATCTGATCTGTGATCTGTTGTTATATATGCATTATATATATTTGCATGTTACAAAGACAGACCCTACATTTTTTTTAATTCAGGTTGTAGCAGAATGCCGACACTAATGGGCAGTATTACTGTGCTGGGAAGGGGGAGCACTGATACTATGTAGTCGACAAAAAGGAGCGCTCCTACTATGGGGCCTCAAAGGAGGACAGTAATACTTCCAAGTCTTACAGAGATAAATTGTACCAGCATGGAGGCATTATTTGGCATTATACAGCGCTATTAGTGTAGTGCGGTATTAGTCACAGATCCACTTTTATCTGAGTTTAATGATGTGTAAATGATTTGTTGCAGGGCTGATGTATATCCAGGGACAATGTGCAGATGAGGGGCGTACTGTATCTAAGCCTGTCATGCCTCAGAGTTTTTTTTTTACTATATATATTTTTGGTGGGCTGGCGGCAAAACACATTTGGAGCTGAAGTTCTTGATCTTTTTGGGTCCTTGGTCAAAGGGACATATAACAAAACTCTTCATATTTATACATATTACACGTACGTTCTTGTGTTACGCTTTGATCAGTGCCAAGACCAGCGCTCCACCTACACATGCTTATTTAGTCAACTTTTTTTCCCATTTAAAGGGTCAAACATATCCAGCCGCCATAGTCTCCTCTATTACCATTGCAAAAACGTGCACACTCAGCCGCACAATGCATGTGTCCCAATGAGTCATCGTTTTTAACATTTTTATTTTATTTTTTGTGAAATTCATCAGGACCTGTGAACATATCCTTCATTGAGGAAGTTACCAACATCCGGCTTCTTCCAATTCCAAAAAAAAAAAAAAAGCTTTTGAGAATTCGGTCACATTCTCAGCCAGGGAGGATAGCTTGGATGGAGATGCGTCCTCAGACAACTTTACGTTTGTTCTGCAGTGAGAAAGATAAATCCCGGTTACTCTGATCTGTAGATTGGGATAAATTGTTTGCATCAGCAAGGAAAGGGTTACACTAAACACTGAACTACAGCTGCTACTGCCCACAAGCTGAAGGATGGAGAGGTTACACCCCGGCACTGTGGACATTCAGCAGTATGTACACTGGTATTTACTGAGAAGGGAGACCCCTAGTGGCCCCTGAGGGAAGTAGTCACTTTGGTTAATAAAGTAGATTACTAACGTGTTACAGATGATGATCACACAGAAGGAGGGGAGTGAAAAGACAGCCACCAAATTACTCCCCTCTAGCTGAAAGAACGTGTTATATAACAAATTATAACCCAAAGGGTTAACAAATCATCCCATATTTCAGAGAGTCAATACATGAACGCCTACTGTTTATTTACTCTGAATAAAATGGTGCATTTATGGTACAATTGAATTCATCAGTGAAATGAGAAGCTAAACCTGTGAGATTGTGATGCGGTACACCATATAGTTACTGTATGTAGGTAACCAAGCTCAGCCACTAGATGGCACCAGAGTGCAGCACAAAGGGATGACTGCTGGAACTTTGTAGCAGTGAAAACAATGTTTCTGTTTCAATATTTTTATTGAAAATGTTTCTATTAAACATATATATTACTTAATAATACAAAATATAGGCACCTTACAACCAATGGAAATATTGTTAATTAGGAAGAAACAAATGGTCCCATCAGATGGTACAGTGACAACCAAGAGAAACGAACAATTGGTACGAACTGGTAATACATTCTGGCATGTGTGTGCTTCCAAGGGAAACATGTCTTCTTGAAGGATATAATAGTATTATTGCCATATGCTATTGCTTCTTCGTAGTTGTATGTGAGGTTGCACCAGTTACTGACTGGCTGAGCAGGTAGTTCATGCTGGGTTGTGATGTCACAGGAACTGGAATTTTGGTACTGTAGATCAGAGGCTCACAGTGAGCTGGTGGTGCTGCGGTTGGATTTTCACATTTGACCAGAGTTCCCCTTTAAGTTGACAAAAAAAAGTTCCAGCTGTCATTAATTGTGCTGCACTCTGGTGCCATCTAGTGGCTGAGATTACCTGTACAGTGAAACCTTGGATTACAAGCATAATTCGCTCTGGGGATGTCCTTGTGATACAAATTACTTGTTTATCAAAGCAAATTTTTGAAAAAAAGAAATATTTGAAACACATAATATTTATTCCACAACCCAAAAATAAAGGTTAGGTTTTCTTTATCAATAAAGAACACTATCAGTAAAGAAGGGGGTTCATCAGTTAACTCTCCCTCCACATACAACTCCCCAGGTGGCTGCCTACCTGCTGGTTTTAGTGCCGGCTGCCTGAAGCAGCTATCAGCGAAGGGGTTAATTCAGGGGTCAGAAAGAAGCAGCAGTGACGCGGACGGGCATCGGAGGAGAGCCGGAAGGCATCCGATTACCAGCAGAGTTGAACAGGGTTAAAGTGAGAGGGCTTCATACTCAGTACAGTATCAGGATGGGGACACGGGGCTCATATTAAGGAATCTTGTTAGTTTACAGAGTTACAATTAAAAAAAAAAAAAAAAAAAATCATTAGCTTGTCTTGCAAAACGCTCTGAAACCAAGTTACTTGCAATCCAAGGTTTCACTGTATTCAGTGTATACTTAAAGTGACTGTATGATGTAAGGGGTCACGTTCTTGTAGATTTAGCTCCTCATCTCATTGATCACTGATAAATTAATTTGTAACATAAATGCACCATGTTATTCCAAGTAATAAACATTAAAGGGAAACTGCCAAATGCATACATCCGTGCTGCCTGTTTTCCATTGCCGATCACACGAGCAGTGCGTACTTACCTTCCATGCTGCTCTGTGAACCGGCATGTTCATGAAAAACTATCTTTATCCCAGGCTGACAGTGTCACAGAGGACATGTTCAGCCCCCGCCAGCCATAGCCCGCCCTCTGGCTGCAGCTGTATCTTCAGGTCGGCCCCTGCTGTCAATCATTCTGGAGGAGGCAGGCAGCAGCCTGAAGATACAGCATTGGCTGGAAAGAGGGGCGGGCTGAGGCTGTGTGGGTGCTGACTGTGATCACAGACACACCTCTGTGACACTGTCAGCTTGGGTTAACCCCTTAACGACACAGGGCGTATATTTACGCCCTGTGGCCGCCTTGGGGAGTTCAGAGGGGGCAGCACGGTGACTGACGGTCCCAGGTGCCGCATGTAGCCCGGGACCGCGGCTATTAGCAGGCACGGTCCGATCGCCGTGCCCGCTAATAAAGTAATCAGATGCAGTTGTCAAAGTTGACAGATGCATCTGATTATGGCCTTTTAAGCACAAGGAGGCAAAAAAAAACAAAGCTCTGTTCTTAAGGGGTTAAAGATGATTTTTCATGAACACGCCAGATCACAGAGCAGCATGGAAGGTAAGTACTCACTGCTCATGTAATCGGTAATGGGAAACTGGCCGCACAGATATATGCATATCCAGAACCCTATATATGCATATCTGTGCTGTCAGTTATCCTTTAAGCATTAATTTATTGGCTTGAGAAATGGGATGATTTGTTAACCCTTTGCTTGAATAGTATTTATGGTATCCAGACACAAATTTCTAGGGGACATATTTTATAGAAAAGCATAGTCAGCTGCACTCTCCTATACACAGGGACACAGTAAGAAACACATACCAGGTCATGCTTCGTATGATGCACAGCTGATAGTCCTTTATATAGAAAATCCTACCAACAGGAAGCCCTGGCAGCATCAATACCAAGATAATAAGGCGTCATCTGGTGAGCGTTCAGACATATTCAGGAATCTTTTAGCTGTTGCCGCTCCAGCTTCTTCATGGTGGCAGCAACATTCTCATGTAAGGATTATCTATGCTCCACATCCTGAGGACCAGACACTGAGACATACTATAGGATATATTGCATCTTCTTACCATAGTCTCTTGATCTGCTTCACCGGAACTCTTTCTCTTATGCGTCTTAGTTGAATTTTTACTGTTGCTTCGTGTTAGTGAAATCTGAATACATTCCTTATCCTCCGTCTTTGTTACAATGCAACATAGCTCTGAAATAGGAGTCCAAAGACATGACTAAATATCTGCCATAACCGCTCAGTGTATTACAGTTATAGTTAAAGGGAAGCCATTTGAGATGTTGCCTGGCAACAAGAGATGTGTTTCGCAGGTGACTACATGGAATACGTTTTGATTTTTTTTTTCTTTTTTTAAAAGATCTAGGTAGTCGCCCACAGAAGAAGCCTCTAGGTATCTTGGGAGACAGAAATGCAGGTACAAACTCACGTTTTACATGGCAATGCTATATTATCAATAGAACATATAATAGTGGGTGAAAATAAACACTTGTTAGAGGTGAGGTCTGCTGGAACAAAGCTTCTCAAACTGTTTCTATTCAGGCGACTCCAGCCAATCCATGGTGATACTGGTAACAGCTAAGAGACTGCAGCAAAATGCCATATATCACCATGCAGTGCCCATAGTGCTCACAGCAGAACCAACCAAATACCAAGCAGTGTAGCTAAACCACAGCAACGTGCAGCACAACACACCTCTCCAGCACTGCCATACAGCACGGCACACCTCTCCAGCACTGCCAAACAGCTCGACACACCTCTCCAGCACTGCCAAACAGCTCGACACACCTCTCCAGCACTGCCATACAGCACGACACACCTCTCCAGCACTGCCATACAGCACGGCACACCTCTGCAGCACTGCCATACAGCACGGCACACCTCTCCAGCACTGCCATACAGCACGGCACACCTCTCCAGCACTGCCATACAGCACGGCACACCTCTCCAGCACTGCCAAACAGCACGGCACACCTCTCCAGCACTGCCATACAGCACGACACACCTCTCCAGCACTGCCATACAGCACGGCACACCTCTCCAGCACTGCCATACAGCACGGCACACCTCTCCAGCACTGCCATACAGCACGGCACACCTCTCCAGCACTGCCATACAGCACGGCACACCTCTCCAGCACTGCCATACTGCACGGCACACCTCTCCAGCACTGCCGAACAAAGGGCACTATGCAGCACAACATACTACAGATACAGAGGCATGGATAACACAAGTTAACACCTTCTGCACAGGCCCCTCTGTAGTTTTGCACTATAAAAGCGACTCTGTACCCACAATCTGACCCCCCCCCCCCCCAAACCACTTGTACCTTCATATAGCAGTTATTGTCCTAAAAAAACACTTTTTAACTTGCAGCCCGTGCTCAACGGCCGTGGCTTGGGAGTATCTGTGCCCTAACTTTGCACCACCCCTCCGTCCCTCCTCCCCACCCTCTTCATCATTAGGAATGCCACTGGAACATTTTCTCCTGTCTGAACATTGCACAGGTGTCTTAACAATCCACAGTATTCACACAGCTGAGGAATAGGAGGCAATCTGCCTGGAGCATTCCTAATGATGAGGAGGGCGGGTAGGAGGGACAGAGAGGGTGTGCCAGCCTAATGCATACACACTCTAGGCCATGCCCATTTGGGCACGGGGCTGCCAGTTTAAAAGTTGTTTTTTAGGACCATAACTGCATCACCTGCCGAATGGACCCCAGGACAGATCTTGGATTAAAAGCAGCTATCTGATGGTACAAGCAGTTTGCGGGGTCAGATTGTGGGTACAGAGTCACTTTAAGGACTCCTTTTCTGATTATTTCTTAAGTTTCACTCAAATTGAATTTTAAAAGATTTCCTATGGACCATGACCATAGTGAGACGCCACAGAGAGACAGAGACGACTTACTGGATAGAAACAACACAGCTGTAGACACAGCTGAGATCTGCTGTTATGGGACAAATGGCTACACAGCTGCAAAGTATATAGCTGTATATAACATGTACAGTATACTATACAAAGTCTGCATTGTTGCTTCCATCCCCAGTTCTAGTTACTGATCTATTATCATGCGGAGAGACTTGGGCCCAGGTACATCTGATGTCTATTGCTTCGTGGATACAGTATAAAGAAGGGGATTATTCTGGTACCTTCAGAGAGGTTTCTGTTTGGGGACAGATCTTGACTTCCACTTGTATTGGTTGCTACATTCAAAGTAATGGAGTTCTGGCTGCTGGAAGTGCTGGCGCTTTCTTCATCTGTTGTGGAAATGGGAAAATACAAAACTTCAGTCTTTTTACAATATCTTAATTGTTAATATTTTATTAATTGTTAGGACAGAGTTCATAGATGAACTTTGAGACTATCATTTACATATAGAATTACTCTACATAGAAAGCCACTTCTTGTATTATACTCCAGAGCTGCACTCACTATTCTGCCGGTGGGGTCACTGTGTACATACATTACATTACTGATCCTGAGTTACATCCTGTATTATACCCCAGAGCTGCACTCACTATTCTGCTGGTGGGGTCACTGTGTACATACATTACATTACTTATCCTATACTGAGTTATATCCTAGATTATTCTCTAGAACTGTGCTCACTGTTCTTTATGCATCAGAGCTGAAATCTCCCTGCATCTCTTGCTCTGTTATACAGCTGACACTAAACTGTTACAGACATGTCTACCCACAGGTTTGCTGACAACTGGCAGAATTGTGAATGCAGCTCAGGATCAGTACTACACAGGAGACACCAAGCATATACAAGGGGGCATGTGGCTGAGCTGATCTATTGGGGGGGGGGGAGTGGCTGAGCTGATTCACGGAGGAAGTGGCCGAGCTGATGGGGGGGGATGGTTATTGGCTGGGCTAATTCCCAAAGATCTGTAGAAACATCTCCTCTCCCCCTACTCTCCCTATTACATTACCATTCTCCTTGTTTCCATCGCTGTTCTCTTCTTCCTTTTCTTCATCCGCTGTCTCCACATAATCCATGCCTTTAAGAAAATAAAAGAAATAGGTGATCACTCCAAGATCAGTCCCATACACTGTATACCGAGGTATAACGATGTGTACATACAGGACTCCTGGCTGCTGTAGGCGCTCTTCATCTCCTGATCATTGGATGCATCTCCTGCAGAAGAAAGGAAACAGCAGTTCATTATAAGATATAGAGGACAGCTGATATCTGTCAGTGTGTACTCTCTATGGGTACTGATCCCAGGGCCAGTGTGGTTGTAGCAATCTTTGCAAGTCAATAAAGGGGTTATCCAGGTTTAGAAAAAGCACACCACCTTTCTTGCAAAAACAGTGGCACCCCGTCTTCAGGTTGTATGTGGTAATACAATTCACCTCCATTCACTTCAATACAACTGAGCTGCAAAACCATTCCCGAAGTGGAATTTGAGTGCGCCTGTTTCTGGAGGAAATTAGCCATGTTTTCCTAAGCCTGGATAACCCCTTTAAGACATGGCACTGAATGACAAATACAATGGGAAGAAGCTTAAAGACTTCCAGTGTAAGACGCGTGGTTAGTATGTTCTTGGAGTGTTAGGAACACAGTGAAACATACAAGCCACTGGATGTTCAGACTCCTCATGTATTTCCCCCATTTGAAATCTGTACAGTTTGGGACAATGTTTGTTCCCATGGCCGTCCTTGTAGATTGCCGCAACATTTTAGAAGAAACCTCAGGCAACACAATAATTTTGCTTCCTGTTTTCTGAGGTCGTCTCAGGTCATTGTGAATGTAAGAATGTATCTTTTTATCTTCTCTATCTTCTATATACCTTCAGGGTGATCGCTGGTTGGCTCTGAGCAGTCCATCTCTAGACCTGTCAACAGACGGATACAGATAGTTAATAGAGTCCGGACAACATCTGATAATTATTGGTTATGTGGAGTTATATAACATACTGGACTGCTGGCTGCTATAAGACTCTCCTGGCTCCTGGGACGTTTCTCCATCTTCTGTGGATGATCTTAAGAAAAGGACAAATGTATATCATCAGATGAGTGAGGATTCTCTAGAGATGCCATGCAGCATATTACACGAGGCGACGGAGAGGAGCAAATGAGTGCTGTCAGCGCTTGCTTGCGCCTCGTTCCCTGCCGGCGCTATTACATGCATCAGCAGCGAGCGGGTAAGGGGGGGGCTGCCCGAGTGATCGCTAGATCGTCCAGGCAGCCTATAGCAAATTGCAGCGGTCTGCTGCTGCTGCTCCTATGCCACGGAGTGATGGCAGCAGATCGCTGCTGTATTAGTCATTTTCTTTCAGCCGACATCCTTCATGTTGGCTGATCGTTGTCTTCTATTACAGAAGACGATTATCGGCCGTAACAGCTAATATTGGCCGAATACGGCTGATAATTGTTTCGTGTAATAAGGCCTTAAAGTGTTGCTGTTTAATAATTTTTTGCAGAAATCAATAGTACAGGCAATTTTAAGAAACTTTGTAATTGGGTTTATTAGCCGAAAAATGCATTTTTATCATGAGAAAGCAGTTTTAAGCTCTCCCCCCTGTCTTCATTGTTCTCTATAGAGAGAGTGGAGGGGTGGAGGGAGATGAGGAACCAAAACAGGACAACACAGAGTTAATTTACAGCTACATCACCGTGCTATCTCCTCTGAGGTCAGCTCTGACCTCTGAATACCGGCTTTCACACAACCCCACTGTGTAATCCTTTGTTCTCTGCTGGCAACTAATCTCCCTCCTCCCCTCTTCATAGAACAGACAGTGCCCAACTGATGCAACAAGATGAGATTACCTGATAATGAGCAGTGGATGAGAGAGAGGAGGGAGGAGGGGACCCGGTAAAAGTTTTTTTGAATGCAGATAATGGCATATTTGCCTAATAAATCCAATTAAAAAGTTTCTTAAAATCACCTGGACTATTGATTTCTGCAAAAAATAAAAATACGACAGTGACACTTTAAGGCTAAAGGCCCTAATACAGTGGGGAAAAAAAGTATTTAGTCAGTCACCAATAGTGCAAATTCTCCCACTTAAAAAGATGAGAGAGGCGTCTGTAATTTACATCATAGGTTGACCTCAACTATGAGAAAACAAATCCAGAAAATCACATTGTTTGATTTTGTAAGAATTTATTTGCAAATTATGGTGGAAAATTAAATATTTGGTCACCTACAAACAATCAAGATTTCTGGCTCTCGCTGACCTGTAACTTCTTCTTTAAGAGTCTCCTCTTTCCTCCACTCATTACCTGTAGTAATGGCACATGTTTAAACTTGTTATCAGTATAAAAAGACCTGTGCACACCCTCAAACAGTCAGACTTCAAACTCCACTATGGTGAAGACCAAAGAGCTGTCAAAGGACACCAGAAACAAAATTGTAGCCCTGCACCAGGCTGGGAAGACTGAATGTGCAATAGGCAACCAGCTTGGAGTGAAGAAATCAACTGTGGGAGCAATAATTAGAAAATGGAAGACATACAAGACCACTGATAATCTCCCTTGATCTGGGGCTCTATGCAAAATCTCACCCCGTGGGGTCAAAATGATCTCCAGAACGGTGAGCAAAAATCCCAGAACCACGCGGGGGACCTAGTGAATGAACTGCAGAGAGCTGGGACCAATGTACCAAAGCCTACCATCAGTAACACACTACGCCGTCAGGGACTCAGATCCTGCAGTGCCAGACGTGTCCCACTGCTTAAGCCAGTACATGTCCGGGCCCGTCTGAAGTTTGTTAGAGAGCATTTGGATAATCCAGAAGAGTATTGGGAGAATGTCCCATGGTCTGATGAAACCAAAGTGGAACTGTTTGGTAGAAACACAACTTGTCGTGTTTGGAGGAAAAAGAATATTGAGTTGCATCCATCAAACACCATACCTACTGTAAAGCATGGGGGTGGAAACATCATGCTTTGGGGCTGTTTCTCTGCAAAGGGGCCAGGACGACTGGTCCAGGTACATGAAAGAATAAATGGGGCCATGTATCGTGAGATTTAGAGTGCAAACCTCCTTCCATCAGCAAGGGCATTGAAGATGAAACGTGACTGGGTCTTTCAACATGACAATGATCCAAAGCATACCACCAGGGCAACAAAGGAGTGGCATCGTAAGAAGCATTTCAAGGGCCTGGAGTGGCCTAGCCAGTCTCCAGATCTCAGCCCTATAGAAAACCTTTGGACGGAGTTGAAAGTCCGTGTTGCCAAGCGACAGCCCCAAAACATCACTGATCTAGAGGAGATCTGCATGGAGGAATGGGCCAACATACCAACAACAGTGTGTGCCAACCTTGTGAAAACTTACAGAAAACGTTTGACCTCTGTCATTGCCAACAAAGGATATATAACAAAGTATTGAGATGAAATTTTGTTACTGACCAAATACATAGAGTCTATGGCGCAGGCAGAGATGTAAGCAAGCACGGGACAATTATCGTTCGTAGCGGTCGATATCGGCCGAATACGAACGATATTCGTTCCGTGGAATAGGGCCTTAACTCAGAAGTACTGGATATATGCAATTAAGACCACAAATAGTGCCCCCTCTCTACATGTTTCGTTGCAACAGTAACGTCATCAGGAGAAAAATTAGGCACGTCTAGTGTGGAGTACTGGGTATTTTTTGTTAAGTTTTGTTCACCTATATATTTTAACCATACCAATAAAGGTTATATTTTAAGGGGGGTTTATATAATTTAAAGGGGTTTTGGGCCCCGGGCTTTGGCCTGAGGGTTTGGAGTTTATTTTATTAGCATACCCTAAGGGCGCGTTCACACTATGGAATCCGCGTGGAGAACCTCCAGCGGATTCCATGCGCACTCCCGCTTGAACATTTGGCTGTCCCATAGGCTTCATTGTATACTCGTGCAGATTCCGCCGTGGGAATCTGCCATGAATAGAATGGAGCCTATGGGACAGGCAGATCTTCGGGGGGGGGGGGGGGATGGGGGTGCGAGTGCATAGATTCCACTGGAGGTTATCTGCACGGATTCCATAGTGTAAATGCGCCTTAAGAGCACTGAGCTGCCTGATCTCCTCATTCATACATACAGAACATGATCCTCGATGTGCAAACAGAGAGAAGGGCTGGAGGAGACAGGAGGGGACATAATCATAAAACCGTAGAAATCGAAACCTTACAGAGGTCTCTACTTCTAATGTTCAGGGGGTTCCAGGTGACAGCACTGCCAGGTGAATGAATGTTTGACATCCTCTGTGGGATCTGTGTTCCCTCCAGCTATTGCAGACCTACAAATCCCAGCATGCCTGGATCGGATGTTGCATAACAGAGAGTCTGTGCTGAGCAGGCACAGTTCTGTGGGGTCACCATTACACCTATGCAATATTATGGGTATTCTTGCCTCTATCTATCCTCCCTGTCTGTATACTGCTGCTCATCTAGCTGTGTCCTCTGGCTATAAACAACAAAAAATATGGTGGTAGTCCGCTCACCTCCGCATGGATGTGAAAGGATCCTAGTTCATGGAAGGAGGGTGCACGGGTCCAGCTTCGGCCAGTTCAGTCATGGAAGTAACAACGTGGTGGTCGCAGCACTCCCAAGATTAAAATTTTAAAAATACTTTATTGCATATCAAAAAATGGAAAAAGGGTAAGAGCTCATAACAGGGTAAGCTAGAAAACCTACGCGTTTTGCGCGTAAATAAAGTATTTTTGAAATTTTAATCTTGGAGTGCTGGGACCACCACCTTATTATGTCCTCTGGCTATCCTCCCTGTCTGTATACTGTGTCCTCTGGCTATCCTTCCTATCTGTATACTGTGTCCTCTGTCTATCCTCCCTGTCTGTATACTGCCACTCATCTAGCGGTGTCCTCTGTCTATCCTCCCTGTCTGTAGACTGTGTCCTCTGGCTATCCTCCCTTTCTGTATACTGCTGCTCATCTAGCTGTGTCCTCTGGCTATCCTCCCTTTCTGTATACCGCCGCTCATCTAGCTGTGTCCTGTCTATCCTCCCTTTCTGTATACTGCTGCTCATCTAGTTGGGTCCTCTGTCTATCCTCCCTGTCTGTATACTGTGTCCTCTGGCTATCCTCCCTTTCTGTATACCGCTGCTCATCTAGCTGTGTCCTCTGTCTGTATACTGTGTCCTCTGGCTATCCTCCCTTTCTGTATACCGCCGCTCATCTAGCTGTGTCCTCTGTCTATCCTCCCTTTCTGTATACCGCCACTCATCTAGTTGGGTCCTCTGGCTATCCTCCCTGTCTGTATACTGTGTCCTCTGGCTATCCTTCCTATCTGTATACTGTATCATCTGGCTATCCTTCCTATCTGTATCCCGCTGCTTACCTTTCAATATCTGTCATACTCTCACCTTTCATCATGATTCTTCCCTCTCCACTCCTCCCATAGTAAACAAACTTCTTGGCGCCTCTTTCAATTGCACCGGCACTGCAGGTCATACTATATGTCAGATAAGAGCAGAGATCACTGCGTCTCACACCTGCGACAATCCCAGGAATTCCTCAATCTCTTAAAGAACTGCACTTCACCTGTGTGACCTCTGACCCTGAGAAGTGATCCAGGGTCGCGCTCACCCATGTGCACCACTCTACAGATACAACACAGTGTCTGTGATGATTATTATCTGACCCTGTCACACTGCAGATACAGACAGGTCACCGCTCACCTCTTGTCCTTTCTCTCCATAGCTCCGACCAGCAGATATTCCAACGTCCTTCCAGGCGAGATGAGCGGACGTGGCCAGAGCTCCCACAGGTATCACTCCGTGTGTCTAGATCCCAGCATGAAGCCAGTGACTGAGAACAATGGCTCCTCCTCATATTTAGCAGAAACTCACTTTCATTTTCGGAGATTTTTCTTATTTCCAGGAAACCACAATGACAGCGCCGGCAAGGTGAAGTGTGGCAGTGATTAACCCCTTCTCTACCACCAGGTACAGCCAAGATTTCTGCTGCAAACACTTTTATTTTTACTTGTTTTTTTATTATTATGTATGGCGGTGCACCACTTCAGTTGTACATGTTCTGTAGAAAGGATTTCCCCTATAAAGAAACTATCTGCGCCCTATGTGCCATTTTGTCTTTCCTTTAATCCCTTTAGATCCGGGCTAATTTTCATTTTCGTTTTTTCCTCCTCTTATTTAAAAGGCCATAGCGTTTGCATTTTTTCACCTAGAGACCCACATGAGCCCTTATTTTTTTTTTTTTGCGCCACTAATTGTACTTTACAATGACAGATGTAATTTTCATAAAGTACGCTGCGAAACCAGAAAAAAAAATTGTATTCGCGGTGAAATAAAAAAAAAAAGGAATTCGTTTTCATTTTGGAGGATTTCGTGTTTACGCCATTCGCCCTATGGTATCTATGTTCCTCAAGTCAATACGATTACAATATGTAACTTAAATGACTTTTATTTTATCTGACGGCTTTTAAAAAAATTAAAACCTTTTAAATAAAAACTAAATGTGTTTAACTATTCCCAGCCTTATAACACTTTTATCCTTTGGTCTATGGGGCTATGTGAGGTGTCAATTTTTGCACCATAATCTGTTCTTTCTATCGGTACCTTACTTGCGCAAATGGAACTTTTTGATCACTTTTTATTACAGTTTGTTTGGATTTGATGTGACAAAAAATGCACAATTTTGCCCTTTGGTGGGTTTTTGCGCTTACGCCGTTTACCGTGCGAGATCAGGAATGTGATAAATTAATAGTTCAGGCGATTACGCACGCGGCGATACCAAATATGTGTACATTATACAGTATTACATGTGTAACAATTAATGCTCAACGTTCATTGCAGCGTTTAGAAAGGTCACATTTCATGGACGTATCTGAACCCCGGGAGAAGCAGTAAGTTGTGTTTTAGGTTTTACATCGTTTTTACAAACTGATGAGCAAAGCGTAAATGGTTAAACCTTTAAGGACGCGTCCTGTTTTTTTTGTACAGACTTTTGACATGTTCTCCAGACGTATGAATTGCATTGGGTCTGGATCCTGAGAGTTGCTGCCATTGTGAATTATAGTTGGATGAAGTGCACATCGTCTCGCTTCCCAATCGGACTTATCCCAGGATTCTGTAGAGCCTGCTATCCTGTAGATCTCCTGCTATGAGTGGGATGGGGCGAACACCAGAGAGTAAAGCTCACAGCTGCGTGCTTCATCCAACTATAACTCACAGATTCATTGGGTCTCCGGACTGGGACCTGGGGCAATCCACACTTGATTTATCTGGACAACATACAAAGGTTTGTAGAGATGACAGTAACACTTCATATTTGCATTTTCCTTTTTTTCCTTTTTTGTAGAGGTGTTACATTTATTTATTTATTTTTTTAAAGAAAAGCAGGGTAAAGAGTAGAGTAGTGGTTCTCAACCTGTAGCTCTCCAGCTGCTGCAAAACCACAACTCCCATTATGTCCTGACAGCTCCCACATGATGGGAGTTGTAGCTCTCAGCGGAGGGAGAACGTTACCTGTATTACCTGACTGGGTGGACACTACCCCGGGGGCTTCTCTTACTAATGCTTCTAATTTTAGGTTTTACAGTTTTTCAAATAATAGAGATTCAGAAAATTCCGGGAAATTGTGGTTTTGGAGGAAACAGCCTTGATCACAGTGCAAGACAAGACAAGACCAGGCAAGGCCCAGGAATGAGGGACGACCCCCGATATCAGGAGGAAGATCTGCATACACCCAAATGTGTATCCCAGAGGAGGCAAATCTACACCCAAGGGGGCAATAGGAATTCTGCCTGATGAGAGAGGGAGAGGACTCCATATTGGCCATACACTACATTTCTCCCCCGATTCCACCATACACTACAGATAGTGTTCAGTTGACATCTATCCAACCAACAATCCCATCCCTTACAGACACTTTGACCTCATACATTGGGAGGAGACCAGGACTGGACCTCACTGTTTCCTCTTTGCTGCAAACCAAGAGCCAGGACCACACTCAGGTAGGTGCTCGCCCATGATTCTCTAGATGGTTTTTCATCCCCATCTATTTTCCTACCATAGTGACATTGCTGTCCTGGGGCGTGTTCTGTGTAGGATCAGTTATAGTATTAATGGCTCTAGCAGTAGCGTAATTTAGTGGGTGCAGAGGGGCGGCTGCTCCCAGGCCCACACTGGCATCAGGCCCACTGAAGATTTGGCGAGTTAATGCTGTCTGCAAAAGCTATTACTCCAGGGGGGCCCACACGGCTACTGAATGTTGCATCTGACCATTTAGCTGTATGCGCTTGTATGTGAGGAGAACATTCAGGTGAATGCCGCAGGGTGACTGACAAGGAGAAGAAAGCATTGGCTCTCCACCCTGCCAATCACTGTTGTGGCCACAAGAGGCCATTCCCTCCCTTAGAGCTGTGGGACATGAGTGATGTCACCCGTGCGCTCAGAGAGCAGGGAGAGAGTTGACATCAGAAAACAACAGTACTGCAACTGCACAGCAGGTAAGTATGGCTTTTTTCCCCTTAGGCTGCATTCCCACGTTCCGTGATCCTGAGGGATCACGGACGTGGAATGCATGTACCAGAGACCCCCCGCGCCCGGACAGCATCTGTAATTAGATGCTGGGAGCGGGGGAGACTGTATTCATAAACGCCGCGCTGTAGTAACAGCACCGCGCGGCTGATTCATTACAGCGCGGTGCTTATGAATACAGTCTCCCCCGCTCCCAGCATCTAATTACAGATACTGTCCGGGCGCGGGGGGACTCCGGTACATGCATTCCACGTCCTTGATCCGTCAGGATCACGGAACGTGGGAATGCAGCCTTAGTTATAGAGGAGGAGATCTATGGGGGTGGGTGGGGCTAACTCCTGGGAAGGATGTTGTGTATGGGGGTTGGGGTATGAGATGTGCTGGCTAACTGAAAAGGGGGTACCTAATTTGGAGGTACAGTCTAATCACAGTGGTGGTGGTGTCTAACCACCAGGAGGATTAGCAGGGAGATTACTGCTGGGGAAAGGGGTGGCTGCATGAGGAATACATAGCAGGGGGATTACCTACATGAGATGGTGCTGGAGGGGATGCCTACATGGAGGATACTACCTTTTTTATTGGGGGGGGGGGCTGCTGCACAGAGAGGTCTATATTCTACATAGATGCACAGAGGGAGTCTAACTTCTATATGAGAGCACAGGGGGCCCTAACTACTACTACATGGAAACAGAGGGAAATGATAACTATATTGGGGCACAGAAGGCCTAACTACTATATGGGTGCACAGAGAAGCTGAACTTCAACATGAAGGTACAGAGGGGCCTGACTACTATATGGGGGTGCTCAGGGAGGGTCTATCTTCTAAATGGAGGAACAAGGGGGGATAATCTACTATGTTAGGGTATAGATGGTGGCCTTTTTTTACTACATGAGAGCATAGAGGGACCCTGCGTACTATATGAGGGCTAAAATTGGGTCTAAATACTACATGGGGGCATAAATTGGCTGCTCTCATATACCCTGTACACTATGATTATCCGGGCTGATTTGGCCTACATTTTTTCTGTATTTTCATGTATTGTTTCTATAAATGAATAAAGTAATTTTTCCATTTAGTTATGTTGCAGTAGTCTTGCTTTTTGTATATAGGTTATTTAGTATAGTTGCCTTGAACTGCATGGGACTATTTATTGTTATTCCCCAGCACTTGTTCTATACATTTACTCTATTGGTACTGTGGGTATACCCTTCAGGTGTTGCTAATTTGGTCATTGACCATCAGCTATGGCAGGGGTACTCAACAACTTTTAGTGAAGGTCCACTTACCGGGGTCTATTGTGAGGTGAAGGTCCGAGCTGAACATCAGTAGGAAACGTGTTTTGATACTTTTCACAAACGTTCAACTATTTACATACAGGATTGATGCTTAGCGGGTAAACTGGCGTTTTTTCTCTCTCACCAGCACTTTGATATTGGGGACAAAGGGGGTGACTGCCCTAGTAGAATATAGCCCCCCTGTTGCTCCCCCAGTAGTATATAGTCACCCTGTGCGCTCTCCCCCAGTAGTATATAGCCTCCCGTGTGCTCTCCCCCAGTAGTATATAGCCCCCGTTAGCTCTCCCCAGTAGTATATAGCCCCCCTGTTAGCTCTCCCCCAGTAGTATATAGCCCCCCTGTTAGCTCTCCCCCAGTAGTATATAGCCCCCTGTGAGCTCTCCCCCAGTAGTATATAGCCCCCTGTGAGCTCTCCCCCAGTAGTATATAGCCCCCTGTGAGCTCTCCCCCAGTAGTATATAGCCCCCTGTGAGCTCTCCCCAAGTAGTATATAGCCCCCCCTGTGCACTCTCCCCCTGTAGTATATAGCCCCCCTGTGTGCTCTCCCCCTGTAGTATATAGCCCCCTGTGAGCTCTCCCCCAGTGGTATATAGCCCCCCCGTGCGCTCTCCCCCAGTAGTATATAGCCCCTGGTGATCTCCCCCCAGTAGTATTAGCCCCCCCTGTGCACTCTACCCCTGTAGTATATAGCCCCCTGTGAGCTCCGTCCAGTAGTATATAGCCCCCCTGTGCGCTCTCCCCCAGTAGTATATAGCCCCCCTGTGCACTCTCTCCTTATAGATGGCCCCCAGACAAAAAAACAAACCACAACTCACCTAGCACCTCGCTCCCCGCTGCGGCTGTCTTCTTTTTTTCTCCTGTCGGATCCCGGGACATCCCCAGAGAGCGCATATCAGCCGGGGGCCGGGCCGACTCTGCCCCCCGCCCCACAGGCGTACTGAAATCTAAGGACAGTACGCCTATGGGGCAGGAGGCATTGCGGTGGGGAGCGGGACACATGGGGGCCGTCCCGGGATGGGGCAGTTGGGAGGTCTGACCGGGGGTCCGGACAGCTGGCCTCCGCGGTCCGCCAGTTAAGGACCCCTGAGCTATGGTGTAGTCCTCATGCTGCCCAATAGATATTAGACAGATAGATATGAGATAAAGACATAGAAAAAGGAAGGATGGCTAATTAAAAAACAGAAACCGCGCCATAGCTTCCTCTGTTGTTTGTTGTATCACAACTTGGTTCCATTCTCTTTTAGTGGAACTGAGCTGCACTACCACATCCAAGCTTTGGAGGAGAGTGGCGCTGTTTCTGGAAAAAGGCAGCTATGTTTTTGTATTGCTGGATAACCCCTTTAATTTTTACATGGTTATAGGTGTGAAATGTAGAAAGTATTTTCCACTGTTCTCAGTCCCTGTTCACGATGAATAATGTGGTAGAAAATACCCTTGATTATTTGGAAAGCATTGTCATCTACTGAGGTTCCCTATGGGTAACATAATCGGTTGGGGGCCCACTGAGACTCACTCGCCCCCCTAGGCTGAACCCCTAGCTACGCCCCTGGGCTCCAGTATTACCATATATTGCATTAAAAAAAAAAAAAAATTTTAAAACCTTGTCACTTGTGCTATTTATGTAATTTTTATGTTCCACTACTGGATTTCCACCACTAGGTGGTGCCATGGTAGTACAATACCCTGCAATACTGTATTGTACTGTGACTTTCAGTAGGCCCCTGGCTGTCATGTTAAAGGGGTATTCCCCCCCAAAAAAATTTTTTGCATTAATACATTGCCCACCAATAGTTTTCCATATTTCCAATATCAATTTATTATGGATTCTGCACAGTTTTGCTGTTATCTAAATGCATTCACCCCCACCAAATGTATAGAATCATCAACTCTCAGTCCAACCCATCTCCACTCCCTGCTCCTGGCCCCCACTCACCGAGATGGCATCAGGTGTTCTCAGTCTCTTCAATGGTCTGGCTTCTCCCTGCTCATTGAAGTGAGGGAGGACACTGACAGCTGCTGCTGATCAGTGTCCCCGGGCTCCCCGTCACCTGTGCCCCCCGCCTCTGCAGCTCAATCACCAGCATCGGCACCCCACAGCCCCCCCCCCCCAACTCACCAGCCGACACGTCCCCGTCACTCACTGACATGCCCGCCTCCCGCGCGCACTCACCAGCGGACATCCCAATCACTCACCGGAGGCAGGCCCCCCACAACACGTCCGGCCGCGGCACAACAGCTAGGGCGGCCAACACATCATCGCATCCCCGTTACTGACCAGCACCGTCCACCAGTCAACCCCCCCCCCCCCCCCCCCCCAGACTCAGCAGCGGCTGCGGCACACCAAACCCAATCGGACTCACCAGCCGGCCACGTCACATACAACCGCCCCCCCGCACTCACCAGCGGACATCTCGGTCACTCACTGGCACCCCAACCTAGCTCTGCTATATCGCTCATTCAGCTCTGCTATTTCACACATTCAACTCTGCTATATCATGGACCAATCAGGCATAAGCATTGCATGATGGGAGATGTAGTTTACTGGCCAGCGCCATGTTGGATATAGTTTGGCTTTTTAAAAAACTTGTAACTATGGAACGGAAGCAGCTAAAAAGATGGGAGACGGCTTAAAATTCTCAGGGGGACTTGGTGAGTAAGAGCAGCTAGGTTTGGGAGCATTTTATTTTTTTAGCTCTTGGGGGGAATACCCCTTTAACATCTAGGTGCTGAGGTGGCTTTTGAGTAGGTTTAATGGTGTAGATGCTAGAGCTGCTGCAATATGAGGCACCTAAGTGGTTAAACTGCCAGAATAGGAGTCATCCTCACAGCGGCCGGGATCAGAGTTGTCCCCACAAAGGCCAAGTTCAGAATCGTTCCTGCGGCAGCTGGGATCAGAGTTGATACCCTGTAATATTGTATTGCACAGTGACCTTCAGTAGGCCCCCTAACATGCAGAGAAGCCTTTTGGGTGACACAGAAGGTCTAATACCTACTCTCAGCGACCAGGATCTGAGTCGTTCCCACAGTGGCTGGGATCAAATTAATTCTTACAGAGGTCGGGATCAGAGCTGTCCTCTTACCAGCGATACCCTGCAATACTGCATTGCACTGTGACTCTCAGTAGGCCCCTGGCTGCCATTTTCACATTGCAGTAACCCCTAGGAGCCTTTTGGGTGACACAATTGCTGAATTTCTATTTGAATTATGTCACATGGTCTTGCTTCCCTGGATTGGTGGATGAAGTCACATGATCATTAGTGGGGCCACTGGTTCGTTTTGCAGTATTTCTGTAAATCTGTGGAGCACAAACTGTGGCCCAGTGAGTAACTGCTTGTGGGATAGAGGGGGTACTTATATATTCCTTCTCCCCATTACAAAGAGTCCAAGTTCTGGAGGAAGAGAAGAATGTGTTTGTTCAATTTCAGGAAACTAAGGGGAAGAAAATCTCACCATTCATGATGTCTCTCCCCTAAGGGTCTTATAGAGGGGGGGGATTCTTCGACCTGTTCTTGGGCCCTGATCCCCCACCATGTCCATCCCTACAGCGCTGCTCCAGGATGTGCAGGAAGCTCCACTCTCCCTGTAACAGGTGCTGTAGGTATGGGCATGGCAGGGGATCAGGGATGGTGAGTATCACTTTTTTTTTTTAATGATTGTTACATCAACCCAAGCTCACAGTTAAATGTTGTGCAGAGCAAGATGACCCCTGTAAAGCTCACTCCACTGGACACCTGGGCCGAGGCATCATTCACTACATAGCTCCTCTCCTCCAACCAAGGAGCATGGCCCCAACCTTCTGCCCATCAAAGACATTCCCTCAGGAGAAGGGTTCTCATGTCACCATCCTTCGCTAAGGTTGATATATGGTTTTCTTCTGTAGAGCTGTCATAGCTGGGTGACCTTCTCTTCCTATGACTTCTCCTTGACAGCGTGTGTATTAACCTCCTGTGTATGAAGACTTTACCTTGCTTTTAGGATGTGATCTCACCTTCATGTGAAACCTTCCTGCTGTCTACCATACACACTAGATGTCAGGAAGGCATTATACTTTATTAGAATTATAGAAAGTGCTCGTATTTACCCCATTACACCTCTGCACTGTGCTGTTCCTATGTTACTGCTCCTGAAAATATCAATGAAGGTAAATCTGGGCGTTCTTATTTGAAGGGGGGGGGGGGGGTTCTGAGTGTCCAATCAGTGCCTGTTCAGGGACAATCAGAATGGTGACAGCAGCCAATCAGAAGGAGCAGAGAGAGCTGTATGTTATACATCCTCTACCATACACTGCAGATAACCAGGACTCATGTGCTCCCTCATTCCTTCTAGCTGTCAAGATATGCAGTACTTCAGATGAGCACAGGGTGGCACTAGCACATCAGTTTTCTAGGCCCAAATCACTCTGCACTCTGCAATCTTTGTCAGTCATTTCAAATCTGTGGCTTTCCAGCTGGTGTAAAACTGTGTTTCACAACTGCTGGAAAGTCACTTATACAGGTTATTAGCAAGAAAGCTGCCGGCCCTTTAAGATTTATCATAGCCGAGAGAATGCAGTTATCAGATCTTCAGGTCTGACCTGTGGGAAGATATTTACTCTGGGACACAATACTTTCTGCTCAGCCACACATCAGCAGAGGGCCCCAAACTGTATCTAAGAAAATCCTGAGGGCCCTGACCCCTATTCTAAGATATTCATTTAATTCTCTCCTCTATAGAAGGTTGGTGACCCTGGGGGTCAGTGGGAGGTCACATTTAAAACCTATTGTATGTTTTGACATCCCCATTAAAGTCTATGGCAGGAGATTAGAGGGGAGCTATGGATCTGTTTATCTCTCAGTAGAATACCGGAAATTCAGTGAAGATTGACACAGCAGAGCAGTACATTACACTGACTAAGGGCCCTATTCCACAGTAACGATAATCGGCCATATCAGCCCCATTTGGCCCGATTCGGCCGATTATTGTTTGATGATCGTTCATTTAGGGCCAGACCTAAAATCATTGTTCCCTTACGTCCCATTGGCATCACAACATATGGGGTAAATTCGCCCCTGCGAGCCCCTGGGACGAAGGAATATTTAATGAAAAAATAACAATTAAATTTTAATCCCCTCCTCCATGAGGTATAAATAGGCTCCACCCCCCCCTAGACCTCAGTCTTTTTTTACTTCGTTGCTGTTAGCCCTAGGGGACTTTGTCCCTCCTCCGTTTTTATGCTTTGTTAACCTGTTGCATTCAGGTTTTCCCTCCAGGTAATGATTGCTGGGATGCCGCTGGAGCCGGTGTCCAGGTAGTATCCTGATATTTGCTTCTGCAGGTCTTAGCTTTTAAGTTTTTCTTACCTAGTGCTTCTTGGAACGCACTCTGCGTGTCACCCGAGCCGCTGGCTTTTCTTCCAGTCGCGTTCGACTGTGGAACGCATCGGCGCTGCGTGCGTCTCAGCACTTCGGCGTCATGTCACTTCCGGGGGCCGGCAGCGGCGCACTCTCTGCATGCCGGATTAGCTGTGTGTCCAAGGCAGAGGGTAAGCTGTTGCTACCTCTAGGTCTGGCTGTCTTCCTCTGGAAGGATTTTCTGTGGCTCATTTGGATCTAATAGAAAACATCTGAGTGCAAAGTGCTGTGATCTCTCTTCTATATACTTAAAAGTAAGTGTTGCTGCCACCTAGTGTCTCTTTCCGATATCACTCTAGCCAGGCTAGTGGTTTATATGTATTGTAATACATTGATTATTTGCAGATGTCTGAAATGGAGACCAGTCCTGCTGCTGGCAAAAGACCTTCTAAGGAAGCACTTCATGTACCGAGTGTGAGACTCCTCTACCTGACGGCTATGGATACCGTAGGAGGATCATTTTTTCCAGATAAGATTCATCCTTTCTTTCATAAAAATATTTATGAATGCCTAAAAATATTTATAATGCCTAAGTACGCTGTCCTTCATGCAGACCTAAACCTATGAGGAGCCTGATGTTCAGGATGTAGTTGTATGGGTCAAGGACTATGTGCAAAAGACTTTAGCGGCTAATGAGAATCGCCGCCCGTGTCCTAAGTTAAAGACCAAATGGAGTATTTCTCTCTCTACTCCCAGCCTTTGAGTATATTACTTTATGGCTGTAGGATTATGGTCATTTTCAGTTTTACTGTGATTGATGAAGTTAACTCATCATCTTCTTCTGAAACCTCTTCTACTTCTGAAGATGAGAAAGAATTATTCAGGGGGTATTTCACAGCTGATAGAATTCACAAGCTCTGCTAAGCTGTGCAAGCTGAAATACACCCTGAGGAAATAGAAGAGGATAGGATTGGTCCTCCTCAAAAAAGCCTAGGGCTTTTTCTGTGGGTAAGACTTCAGTGTCTATGTTACAGGCGGAATGGAAGGAACCGGAAAAGGCTCCGGGTTTGAGCAAGAGGTTTAAGACCTTATATGTTCTCAAGGAAGAACAATGTAAGGACTGGATTGAGCCTCCAAAGGTGGACCCGGCCATAGCCAAACTGTCAAAATGTACTGTGCTGCCTGCGGAGGACGGATCCAATCTTAAGGATCCGATGGATAGAAGGGTGGAGGTAGCCCTCAAGAGATCATATACGGCAGCGGCAGCCCAAGGGGCAGTCTCCATTTCTTCTTTTGAGGTTTCTAGAAGCCTAAGAAGATGGCTGACCAAGGTCCAGGAAAATTGGAAGGTAGAGCTAGCAGGGACAAGGTCCTTCGCTCCTTAAAAAAGGTCATTATGGCCATTGACTTCCTCTGCGATGCTGCATCTCAGGGAACCAGGTTAGCGTAAAAAAACTAGTACGCTCTCAACCGCTGCCGAAGGGCGCTATGGTTAAAACCCTGGGTTGGAGATGCTAACTCCAAAATTCAGCTCTGTAATATGGAGTTCCAACCAGGTAGGCTGTTTGGCTCTGAGCTGGATAAATTAATGGAGGAATTGTCTGACAAGGAGGGGAAGTCCCTACCATTGTCCTATAAGAGCGGTGATTCCTTTCGCAGAGCAAAATCTCCTCAGCGAGGCAAAGGGAGATACCAGTACAGAGGTCGAGGAAGAAACTATTCCAGAAGAGGTTCCGGGAAGCAGCAGAATAAGGACACCAACAAGAAACCAGACTTCTGACGCAGAAGCTGTCCAGTGGGAACACGTCTGAGTTTGTTTCTCCCTGCCTGGGAAGAATTAAGAAAAGATCACTGGGTGTTAAATATTATTCAAAATGGTTATGTCCTTCATTTATCATCTCTTCCTCCTCCAAGATTTCTTCTGTCAAGAAATCTTAAGCCAGAAAGACACTTAGTCCTAGAGACAGAAATTCTTCGCCTCCTTTCCATTGAGGCTCTAGAGGATGTTCCTCTATCAGAGATCGGTCAGGGAGTTTACTCCCCAGTGTTACTAGTGCTGAAGCCATCCGGAAATTGGAGGCTTATTATAGATTTGCGATATCTCAACAGATGCATCGTAAAGAAGACTTTCCACATGGAGAACATAAGATCGGTAAAATCTATCCTCCAGGAGGGAGATTTTATGGTCACCATAGATCTACCGGATGCATATCTTCATGTACCGATTCTGAAGGCTCACAGGAGAGCCTTCGCCATCCAAATCCAGGGGAAGGTAAGACACTTACAATTCAAAGTCCTTCCACCCAGAATACCTCCGCACCCTTTGTTTTCACAAAGGTAGTGTCACCATGATGGTTCGCTTCCGTTTACAGGGGATAAAGTTATCCCTTACCTGGATGATTGGTTGATTATGACTCAGACTCAGGATCTTCTGAGAGTTCAGTTGAACTATGTCCAGGACATACTTCAACAATTAGGTTGGCTTATCAACATAGAGAAATCAGACTTAATTCCTAATTCCTCCTCGTCAGGTATCCATAAGAACATAAATGCGCTTTTTAGGGCTCCTTGCCTCAGCTGCGGACGCGGTGCCATGGGCGTTATGGCACATGAGATTTCTTCAGAGAGAAGCACTAACAGTATGGAACCGAGGACTGAAGGACTTGGATGCGATGCATGTTCTATCGACTCAAACAAGACATTCTCTAATGTGGTGGAGACAAGTCAAACATGGAGTTTATTTTCAGAACCACACTGGATAACCATCACGACGGATGCTTCAGGAACAGGTTGGGGAGCTCATCTGACAGTCATCACGACTGCAGGATCTTGGAGTCAACAGGAATCCGCTCTGCCCTCCAACGTGAGGGAGCTTAGAGCGATTTACCTAGCTCTTCTTCATTTTTCTCCTCTTATTTTACAGAGAGCAGTCAGAATCCGGATGAACGACATGGCCTGCGTGGCGTACCTAAACAGGGAGGTACCAGATCCCCTTCTCTCCTCAGGGAAGTAGAGAAGATATTCTGTTGGGCAGAAACCAGAATAACCAGACTCTCTGCGATTCATATCAGGGGTGTCGACAATATATTGGCGGATTGACTGAGTCGAGGCCTGACATTACCGGGGGAATGGTCTCTCTCAAGGAGAGTGTTCATTCAGTTAACCCAGAGGTGGGGGCTTCCTCAGAGAGACCTCATGGCATCAGCAAGCAATGCCAAACTGAGGAATTTCTGTTCCCTTTACAGGGCAGACAATCCCACGGTAGTGGACTCAATGACAATACCATGGACATACCAGCTGGCGTATATCTTTCCTCCCATAGCCATGATTCCCAGAGTTTGATGAAGATCAGTTGTCAGTGATAATAATAACTTCCTTCTGGCCGAAGAGGGCATGGTTCACCCTGCCCATGAATATGAGCAGAGGGGAATTTTGGAGATTACCTCTGCATCCGGATCTAATATTCCAGGGTCAACATCTGTGCAGGAATCTTTCCAGCCTCAGCTTGACAGCTCGGAGACTGAGAGGACCGTATTGGACTCTAGTTTTTTCTGAGAAGGTATAGTATACCCTTTCTCACGCTCGTAGTTGCACTACAAATAAATCTTATGCACGGATTTGGAAGATTTTCAAGATTGGTGTGTAAGCAGGAGTATTGATGGACTTAAACCTTCTACTCCACAGTCATTGGAGTTTTTACAGGAAGGCTTCTATAAGGGATTAAAACCTAGTTCCATCAAGGTGCAGATAGCAGCCCTCTCTGCACACCTAAACTCACGTTTCTTTCAGATCTTGGAGGTAAAGAATTTTGTTAAGGCTAGACTAGGCCTAACCTGGTAAAGCAGGTAGACCCATGGGACTTATCCTTTGTGTTGAGACGCCTGTGTCTTCCTCCCTTTAAGCCTTGGGAGGAAGTAGACTTCAAGTTAACATTGAAAGTTTCTCTTTTACTAGCCATTACCTCTGCTAAGAGAGTTGGAGAACTTCAAGCCCTTGGCTCCGCACCTCCATACGTGACTTTTTCCCAAGACAAAGTTATCCTTAGGTTCCTTCCAGGATTCCTGCCTATGGTGGCTTCATTTGCCAACATCAACCAGCCAATAGTATTGCCTGTATTTTCTCCTACTGGATCATCTAAAGAAGACTTGGATCTTTCTTTATTGGACGTATCCAGAGCTATCAAGATCTATCTACATAGAGTAGGTGATTTTCGTAAAGACGAGAATTTCTTTATCCCTTTCGCAGGAAAGAACAAGGGGAGAAAGGCTTCAAAACCTTTAATATCCAGATGGATCTGTGACTCCATTGCCTTATGTTACTCTTCTGCTGATCTGGATCCACCAGAATTTACCAGGGCTCACTCTACTAGAGCTGTGGCCTCCACTTGGGCAGAGCGTGCCGCTGTGCCACTTGAGGACATATGCCAGGCAGCTACCTGGTCGTCTTTGACAACCTTTGTGAGATATTTCAGGCTGGATACTTCTTTCTTGTCAAGAACAACCTTTGCAAGATCTGTTCTTAATGCGGACGTAATAAATAACCCGCCCATTGGGGATAATGCTTGCTAATTCCCCATATGTTGTGATGCCAATGGGACGTAAGGGAAGCTAAAATTATTATGTTAATTTGTTTTCCCTAAGACCCATTGGCATCACAAGACTCCCTCCCTGTGTTTTATGTTTCTTTATAATTAGACTGAGGTCTAGGGGGGGGTGGAGCCTATTTATACCTCATGGAGGAGGGGATTAAAATTTAATTGTTATTTTTTCATTAAATATTCCTTCGTCCCAGGGGCTCGCAGGGGCGAATTTACCCCATATGTTGTGATGCCAATGGGTCTTAGGGAAAACAAATTAACATAATAATTTTAGCTTCCCCCACCGCGCATCGCTACGGTGAAATAGCGGTGCGCGGCGGGCGACTGACGATTTGACAAGAAGCAGCATACATTACCTGTCCAGGCTTCTCCTCCGCGCCGTCTTTGTCCCCGGGTCCCACACGCTCTATCTTCAGAATGGCCGGTCAGCCGACGGGAGTGCTCAGCCAATCACAGGCCGGGACCGTGGCCTGTGATTGGCTGAGTGTGGCCTGTCAGCTGACCGGCCATTCTGAACATAGAGCATGCGGGACCCGGGGACGAAGACAGCGTGGAGGAGAAGCTTGGACAGGTAATGTATGATGCTGCAAGGACATCGGTAACAATGTCCCTGAAGCCCTTGCTCAACAATCATCGGGCCGTGGAATAGGCCCAGTAAACGAGCAGCGATCTAGCAGGTCAACGCTCGTTTACATCGTTGATTGGGCCCTCCTCGGCCCGTGGAGTAGGACCCTAAGGGTCCTATTCCACGGGCCGATGGGGGCCCGATCAACAATGTAAACGAGCGCCGATCTGCTAGATCGTTTAACAAGGGCTTCAGGGACATAGTTACCGATGTCCTTGCAGCCCTTGTTTAAAGATCATAAATTACCTAACCAGGCTGCAGGGCTTCTTCTGCGCTCCTTCTCTCCCGGTCCCACACGCAGCAGCAGCTTCGGAACGATAATCGGCCCGATTCGGCCGATTATTGCTCAGTGGAATAAAAACAAAAATCAGACGATGATCATGATCATCGGCTGATCGTTTATTTAGGTGAAAACCTAAAATCATTGGGCACCGACCGCGCATCGCTACGTGGAATAGCGGTGTACGACCGACGGTTTTAAAACATCATACATTACCTAACCAGGCTGCAGGGCTTCTCCTGCGCTCCTTCTCTCCCGGCCCCACGCACAGCAGCTTCTGAGAAGCCTGTCTGAGCTTACAGACAGGCAGAGATCGTTTTAACCTAAATAAACGATCAGCCGATGACACGATCATCGGCTGATTGTTGTTTCTATTCCGCAGAGCAATAATCGGCCGAATCGGGCCAATTATCGCTTGGTGGAATAGGCCCCTAAAGAAACTTCTGCCAACTAGGCTACTCAAACAAGATAAAGGGTAAGCTCCCTGCCCTTCCCCCACCACGGGGCAAGGTATCCTGAGTGCAGACCCCCTCCCATTTACTCCCAGTGGGGATTTACTAAGCAAAATGCTGCAAAATTTATCACACTTTACCACTTTTTAAAGGTTGATATAAAAAGGGGTGGCGAGTCCTAAAACGTGTTACACTTATTAATGATGCGCCGACCACGGCACAAACACCACAAGACACGAGCGTCATCCAAATATTAAACTTTATGTTTCCTTCAATCACAATATATTAATTATAAGACAAACATCATTACTGACCAGCAGGAGGCGTGAGGCGCAGGGCGGCTCATACCTCACTGACACATTAATGGCAACATCTGGTTTGTGCGGTTGGAACAGAAAATCGAGAAGCACCAATGACAAGACTGAGGTACACAACATGCCACACCTCACTGTGGGGGCAACACTGCAAGAGTAGTTATACGAGAGCTGAGGCAGGAGGTACAGGGTGCCTCACAGGTGTATGCAAAGTCTGCCCTATGAGGCATTCGGTATATAGTCGGTATATGCCTCGCCCTGCCACCCCAACATGATGGAGAAGTGAGGCACACAGTACCTTATACCTCTGCAGTATCACTAGCACCTGTTCCCATAGTCAGCATTTGGTAAGTAGCTTTGGGCAGAGTAGATCTTTATAACATTACGGCATGAGGGACTGACGCCTCAGTGGTGTGAACACTGCCCAATGAACAGTCAGCATTTGGTATATGTGCTTAGAACTAGCACTGATAAACAGATGGGCACCAGTGAGGAGATTGGGGCACAAGGCGCAGAGTTTCATACCTGAATGGCGTCTCTGGTGCCCGGTAAACAGCTGTATGTGCAGTTAATATAAATGCTCAGTAACGCCAGTCATCTAATAGGGTATGAGGCGCAGCAGACTTCATGCCTCCAGCTCCCACCAAAAGGTGAACACATGGGATGGAGTCACAAGACACAGTGTACCCCAAGTCCCCCCAACCACCAGCTACTGGCAAGTGGATGGAGTCGTGAGGCACAGTGTACCTTATGCCTCCAGCCACCTCTCCTGGTAAACGGTTAACCTTGCGTGGATCGAGGCATGAGGCGCGTTGTCTGGGATCTGTTAGTAGCTTCAGGCGCTGGTGTTATCTTCACCATCAGATTGTGAAGGAAATGTCTGCTCAGGTGGGAGGGAATGCTGGGAGACTGGTGGAGCAGAGTGCGGTGCAGCAATGACCTTTGTCACATAACCTGATGATGTCATTGCATGATCCAGACCCTGCCCTAGAACAGGACCAACCGGCCAGCACTTAACCAGAGTCTGAACTGCGTCATGTGACACCAGACAATGGACATAGAGGAGGCGGTGCTACAAACATACAAAAGGTTAAGAACATAAGTCACAGACATAGATTGGTCTAATGCCCTGATCTGCGGCTGCGGTGGAACTACAAATCACAGTATGCCGGGCAGCCGCAGCCTAGGGCAGTAACACATAGCTCACATCATGACTGCACAAATGTCTGTGTTACTAAGACAATAAGGTGGGACGGACTCTTTGGTCGGCACTGCAGGTAACAAGTCACAACTAAAATAATTTACATTGTATGAAATTCAGCCGGACGGAACCAAGATGGCGGCTCCGGGCTTCGTCAGTAAGGCACTTGGTATAAGAAGCAGCAACTCGGGGGACAAGTGCCCGGCTCCCGGGCATGCCCACTACCGGACCCACAAGGTGTCCAGGCGGATGACAGGTCCACATTGCCGATAATCCCTGAGTAATCTGGGTTTGGGTTTTCTAGTCACTGGATGGAATGGAGGGGGGGGGGGGGGGTGTTAGTTGGCACGTTATAGCCTGGCATAGGACTTGCACAGAGTGTGGTCTCTAATGTCCCCCCAACCACCGTTCTTCGTGGCTGGTGGGTTGCGCACTTCTTGTTGCCGGGAGGCTACAGTGATAGTCTTGGGGAAGAGTTGGCCGCTCAACTCCCGTACCTTGGCCCGCAGAGCCTGGGAGGCAGCATCAATGTTGGAGCAGGGTCCAGAACGCCCGCACATGCCGCTTTCCTCAGCTTTGGCGGGCAGCGTCAGTACTCGCGGCAGGCGAGCGGACAGCACTTTGAGCGGGTGTGCCAGGCAGGCGGCAGAGATGTGCTGCAGGCTCCAGTCCCAGTTGTAGTCATCGTAGGTGCAGAACTCTGCCATGCAGCCCATCAGCTGGTAATACGTCTCTCGGGATAAAGCAATGGCAGCGCGGTGCCGCGGAGCCACAAAACCGCTCAGCTCCATGTGCTGCGGGTCAGGGGGCGACTCTGGGATACTGATGCCCCCCAGACTCAGCATGTGGCAGCCTTCCTCCTGACACTGTTTCTGCATGAGCCTCAGGATGTGGAGCCAGTCAGGGAGCAGGTAGTTTCCCTCCTCCAGAAACAGGATGTGCCCGCTGTGCCCACTGACCCCCCGTACCTGCTCCCAGGTGTAGTGCAGCTTCCACCACCAGTGGTGCTTGTCCTGGGTGAATTGGGCCTCCCGGTAGTGGCCGTGGCTGTCTGGGTACTCAGCGTTGGTGCAGCCCTTCAGGAGGGCAGCCTGCTTGGGCATATCCCGGGGGCAGTCAGCAGGGCTGCTGCCAGGAAACTCATCAGGGTAGAAGCTCAGGCTGTAGGGGAAGTAGAGGGGCAGCACCCTGCAAAAGTCTATGGATTTAATGGCTTCGGCAGCCTCCGGGCAGGGCTGCTCCATGCTCAGCACCAGTAGTATGCGTCCGGTGGCACCAGGTCCGGCGCTCTGCAGAGACTCCGCCAACAACTGCAGCCGGGAACCGCTGCCAGGCCCCCCCCGGACCTGCACCACCACCACCAGCTCTGGCCGCCCTGGGAAGAGCTCTGCGTTGAGGATTGGCTGGCGGAAGTTGTTGCGGTAAGCTGACAGTCTCTTCTTGAGTGGGGAGCCCTGCGGCAGCTGGAAACCTGAGGGGTCCTTCTTCTCAAAGAGCAACAAATCCGGGGGTGAGGGCTCATCCAAGTTGGAGAAGAGAAGCCAGGTGCAGAATGCCATCCCCAGGAGCAGCAGCAGGGCGGCAATCTTCTTCTTGTGTAGAGTCAGACGCATGGCGACAGCTGAGGGCGGCCAACCGTGGGGAGGGAACAGTACTGAGCCCTACAGATGCCAAGTGTACCCCGGTACTATCACACCCCTCATCACCCACAACTACCACTGCCTGTACCTAGCAGCTACAGCCACTATAGCGTACACCCCATATACCCTACACCCCCTATATTGTACACCCCACAGCTACACCCCCTGTACTGTACACCCCACAGCTACACCCCAAATAACCTACACCCCCAGTACTGTACACCATACAGCTCCTGTACTGTACACCTCAAATAACCTACACCCCCTGTATCCCCCCCATACCACAACACCCCTCGATTGTATACCTCTTGCACCCCACAACTGCATCCCCTATACTGTACACCCCCTATAACCTACCCCCCAGCTTCTCCCCGTGTACTCTATACCCCCTGTACCCTCGCCGCCTGCCCGGTGTCTCTGTCCTGGCAGCAGCTGTTACCTCCCGGCTCGCACTGTCTGCCCTCCCCCGGTTTCTCCGCCTCAGTCTCGGTGACGTTACCGCCGCTCCGTCCACCAGGTACCGAGCACCTGAGCTGACTGACCGGACTTCAACCGACCATGGGGTGTGTGACGTAACACCCAGCCAACCAATTACAGAGCACTGACGACGCACTGCTGTGCTTAATCGCCTATAGGGGTGTGGCCAGGGAAAACTTTCCACCAATAAGAAGAGAGGTGAGTGAACGGTCGGCCACGTTTACTAAGGGCAACCTTGCCAATACTTCTGCCAGCTATGACTGGGGAGACAGGGATAACAGGGGGGGGGGGGGGGGGGGGGGGGGGGGGGGGGGATCCCAGACTAAACAGGGGGCTTTCACCGGTCCAGGAAGAACAGACACGTGATACCATCTTCATCATCATCTCCATCCTCTTCATTACTTACACCAAGGGTAAGGTACCATAGTTCTTCGGCTGTTGGAAAACTACAACTCCCATCATGCCTGGACAGCCAAGGCTTTAACACCAGCTGGAGAGCCAAGGTTCCCTACCCCTGACTTACACCCTCATCATCATTGTAGCCACCATCACTACCCTCCTCCTCACCACCACCACAACCATCATTTTCACCACCATTATTATCACTACAACCACCATCATCATTGTAGCCACCATCACTACCCTCCTCCTCACCACCACAACCATCATCTTCACCACCATTATTACCCAGTGTCTTCGTATGGGGCAGATTCCTTTAGCCCCTGAGGCATTGTTACTTCTACCCCCTGTACCCCCAACCATCACTATCACCCCCATTGTGCTGGTTTGGTGCTGACCCCATGGTGGATCAGATGCTGGGGATTCTCTATCATTGCAGCTAATAGAGGATTAGAACCCCCCAATCCTGGACCTGAGCCTCGTGGTCTGTGGGTGAGAAGACAGGCTGTGGCCCTGCTATCCTGGTGCCCGTACATAACCGTCCTTGCTGGGCACTGGGAAAGTTGGGTGATGGAAATGAAGCAGAGCTGAACAGCCTGGATGGCTCATCACATAATCTGTGTGACACATGAGAGCCGGTCACTCCCCAATTAATGGGGCCCCAGCTGACACTTCTACACACATCGCCCCGGATGAGGGGCCCCACCCGCTGTCATCATCCTCTTATGAGCCGTGAGCTCATCCACAAACCTATAAAGAGCGGATGATGGGAGTGAGAGGCAGGAGAATATAATCCACAGACATTCCTGTTATCTGGCACCAGAAAACCAAGCAGCCGCAACAAGAGGTAAGAGCAATATGGCCGCACAGTGACAAGGCTGCGTGGCAAAGCAGCGACATTGCCATGACGACACAAGATGTGGCACAAGGACCCATTGATACGACGACACAGATAAGACCACGTAGTGACACAACTACACAATGACACGCTGCCACAACAGCAAATCGCATCCAAGTCCTTCAACCGAAACATTGTGCGTAACTGTCTGATGGACGACTTCATAACGGAAGCGGTGTGACAAAAAGTTGCCGCCAGTCACAGTTACACAATTTACATTGAGGTTAAAGGGGTGTTCCACTCAAACATAACTTTTGATATGTTGCAACCCATGGTGAGACTAACAATTCCTTCCATACTTAGTATGCATTCAGTCCCCTTCCCCCAGTTCTGAGCTGCTGCTTTTTGTTGAAGACACAAAAATCTGTGTTAGCCTCTCTGTCTGTCCCCCCCCCCCCTCCTCCCTTCTGAGGCAGCTGATGTAAACAAGTCCCTGGCAGGCTTTATCTTTAACATTGTAGCTTCTTTGTAATGCTGGGGGGTTAATCACTGAGTTCATCAGCAACTTGACCGCAGAATAACCCTACCAACATTACAAAGAAGGTACAACGTTGCAGATAAAGCCTGCCAGGGACTTGTTTACATGAGCCGTCTCAGAAGGTCGGGGAAGAGGGGGAGACAGAAAGAAAAGCTCACACACAGATTTTAGTGTCGTCGGCAGAAAGCAGCAGCTCAGAACTGGAGGAAGGAGAATAAATAGATAACAACAAGTATTAGAGGAATTATTAGTCTCACCATGGGCAGCAACATATCAAAAGTTATGTTTGAGCGGAGTACCCCTTTAAGACCTCATAAAGAACGAAGTTATAAAAGAAACTGAAGATGCAAAAGTGTATGGGGAGAAAGACTGGGACACCCAGGAGGCTGGCACACAGGGACCTCCCACACACAGGCCCCCACCAGAAGACTGCTACGCAGGGCCTTCCCAGAATACCGACACGCGCAGGGATTCCCAGGAGAATTCTTGTCAAAAGGTTTTGAGAGGAAATCTAAAATAAATAAAATTTTCCCCCAAAAAACCCACAGACCCCAACACTTCCTTATTTGTTATCTCTGGTCACATTGCATCACACAGCATCATTGCACCCCTCACCTCCAGAGCGGCGCTCTGTCAAGGAATTTCCTGGATAAGTCAAAAAGTATTTCCTTCCTGTTCTTCAGATTCTTTAGCAAAATGTCAGAAAAGAAAAAACTGTTCATGCAATGTGATTAGTCTCCCCCCCCCCCCCCCCAGATGAGAATAACAAGTTATATGAGTGATGAGGATTATAGGAATTAGCGGAGAGGATGATGAGGATCATAGTGATTGTTATTAAGCGTGATCAGTCTTTGCTTTACTCCTCTTCTCTTTACATAGCAGCCAAGTGTTCTTCATTCCTAACACCATCCTCCTCAGATCACTGCCTCATGGTACATCCAGTGCATGATGGAACATGAAACACCCCTGGTTGTTGGTGGTACAGTCTGCATCCGGTCCCCTGGTGGTCGGTGGTACAGTCTGCATTTGGTCCCCTGGTGGTCGGTGGTACAGTCTGCATTTGGTCCCCTGGTGGTCGGTGGTACAGCCTGTGTTTGGCCCCTTGGTGGTTGGTGGTACAGGCGGTGTCTAGTTCCCTGGTGGTACAGTCTGGATCCTGTCCCCTGGTTGTAGGTGGTACAGTCTGGATCTGGTCCCCTGGTGGTCGGTGGTAGAGCCTGGGTTCGGTCCCTTGGTGGCTGGTGGTACAGGCTGTATCTAGTTCCCTGGTGGTACAGTCTGGATCTGGTCCCCTGGTGGTCAGTAGTACAGTCTGGGTCTGGTCCCCTGGTTGTCGGTGGTAGAGTCTGGGTTCGGTCCTTTGGTGGCTGGTGGTACAGGTTGTGTCTCGTTCCCTGGTGGTCAGTTGTACATTAAGGACATGGTCTCCCAATTAAAGGAGAAATCCAGCCTCCAGGTTTTTTTTAACAAAAGAAGTGGCATTGGGGGGGGGGGGGGGGGCAATAACAAAGGGTATAAACTCACCTCTCGGGGCCCCCGCTGGGCTACAGGATCTCCGGCACTGCAGATATCATAACCCGGCTTGGCCGCTCAGCCAGTTTGTGACTGGGCAGGATGCCACTCTTGTCACTGACTGGCTGAGCAGGCTGTCCATTAGCCGGGCCAAGCATGTCCCCTGAGTTGTGAGGTCATCACAACCCAGGGGGAAAATGTCTTCTGGCAGGAGTCACAGGGCCGGTCAGGCAGCGCATCGTGGGCCCGGGGAGAGGTAAGCGATGCTTCCTTGTTACTCCCTCCCCTGCCGCTTGTTAAAAGTTAAATTAGGCCGGACTTCTTAAAGTCCTAACACCTTTCCGGATTCCTGACCAGACCTTAGTTTGGGTATTATTACCCCTGTGATTCCAATGATCAGCACATCTCCACACTGATTTATACCCGGTTGTGTATGACCACATGGGCAGCTGCTGTGGTAAAGATTGTGACACCTGGCCGACAGTGAGTTTTATCAGGAACCAGGAACTTCCTGAAGAGGAAGAGCTGGTAACAGGACGGATGGTGCAGCCAGTCCAAACTCCTGCCCCTATTAGAGTACAAGGCTGGTACAGTCAGAGACCCCTCCCCCCACAATATAACCAAGCACCATGAAGGACAAGCAGAGATTTAATGTAAAGCATGGTAGACAGACAGAGCTATAGTGTAGAGCATGGTGGATGGACAGGGCTGTGGCTCATGGTCCAAGGTCACAGGTAATGAATTTTAGACTTGGCCAGAGTTCAACAGTGAATGTAGCTAATGATTAACAACAGCCAAGCTGCTGGACAGGAGGAGCTACAGAGTAATCTGATCTGGGACCGAGCAGGAGGAGCTACAGAGTAATCTGATCTGGTGGAGAGCAGGAGAGGAGGAGCTACAGAGTAATCTGATCTGGAGGACAGGAGGAACTACAGAGTAATCTGATCTGGAGGAGAGGGGGAGCTACAGAGTAATCTGATCTGGTGGAGAGCAGGACAGGAGGAGCTACAGAGTAATCTGATCTGGTGGAGAGCAGGATGAGCTACAGAGTAATCTGATCTGGGACCGAGCAGGAGGAGCTACAGAGTAATCTGATCTGGTGGAGAGCAGGAGGAGCTACAGAGTAATCTGATCTGGTGGAGAGCAGGAGGAGCTACAGAGTAATCTGATCTGGTGGAGAGCAGGAGGAGCTACAGAGTAATCTGATCTGGTGGAGAGCAGGAGGAGCTACAGAGTAATCTGATCTGGTGGAGAGCAGGACAGGAGGAGCTACAGAGTAATCTGATCTGGTGGAGAGCAGGACAGGAGGAGCTACAGAGTAATCTGATCTGGTGGAGAGCAGGACAGGAGGAGCTACAGAGTAATCTGCTCTGGGACCGAGCAGGAGGAGCTACAGAGTAATATGATCTGGTGGACAGCAGGAGAGGAGGAGCTACAGAGTAATCTAATCTGGAGGAGAGGAAGAGCTACAGAGTAATCTGATCTGGTGGAGAGCAGGACAGGAGAAGCTACAGAGTAATCTAATCTGGAGGAGAGGAGGAGCTACAGAGTAATCTGATCTGGTGGAGAGTAGGACAGGAGGAGCTACAGAGTAATCTGATCTGGTGGAGAGCAGGGGAGGAGAAGCTACAGAGTAATCTGGTGGAGAGTAGGACAGAAGGAGCTACAGAGTAATCTGATCTGGGAACGAGCAGGAGGAGCTACAGAGTAATCTGATCTGGTGGACAGCAGGAGAGGAGGAGCTACAGAGTAATCTGGTGGAGAGTAGGACAGAAGGAGCTACAGAGTAATCTGATCTGGTGGAGAGCAGGACAGGAGGAGCTACAGAGTAATCTGATCTGGTGGAGAGCATGACAGGAGAAGCTACAGAGTAAACTGATCTGGTAGAGAGCAGGACAGGAGAAGCTACAGAGTAATCTGGTGGAGAGTAGGACAGGAGGAGCTACAGAGTAATCTGGTGGAGAGCAGGACAGGAGGAGCTACAGAGTAATCTGATCTGGGGAAGAGCAGAAGAGGATTTTGCATCACATCACCCCAGTATGTACTCTATACTAGCTAATGATGTAGCAGAGCTGACACACGCATGGGGTAGCTATGTGCTTCATATAGGGCAACTGGGTAGGGGGGTGTAGTGTAGGTTTAGATCTCTGCTTGCTGACTGTGAATGAAAACATTTGTTCCATCTAGACTCTAAGAACATCTATAACCAGGGCTGTAGAGTTGGTAAGCCTCAGCTCCGACTCCTGCTCCTTCATAAATGGCCGGTCAGATACCATGGGAGTTATTTATCACACTGGCTCAGCAGCTTCTCCCTAATGTCCTACATGATCCTGGGGCGACTTCTAAGGGCATGAGGAAAGATATAAAGCAGCTTCTCCTGTGTTGCAGTGGATGCAGCTAGTCTTCAGCCTCCATGTCCTGAACAACTCAGAACTAGACTAGATGGAGCAGGTGGTCTTTTCTTTCTGACAATCTTCTATGTTTCTAACTAAATATTCACCATAAACAAAGATACACTGCTAACAATGCCAGATCCCTGTGATATAGAGGTCAGCCATAGTGATATACAAGGTGTCACGCCATAGCACGCACACACACACACACACAGCCTGCTGCAGTCATAGCGCACACACTCATACACACAGCTTGGTGCAGCCATAGCACACTGAAGAAAAACGCACAATCTTCTCCCAGAGAGAGAACCATACATTGAGGACAGAGGTTACTACTACACTACTTATGTCTTCTCTTCCTCCTCTATATTACACAGGATATCTTCATATTACACTGCTGCTCATATACAGTCATCCAGCATCCAGAAAGAGAACAGCACAGATCTCCCCCCACACAATGGACTCTTCCAGCTCAGAAACAAACTGCCAAATAGTGACCGACAACTTTTCCCTGACCACCCTTATCTAATAGGGCCAGTGTCCTATTACTGATATATTCCCCGACCACCCTTATTTAATAGGGCCAGTGTCCTATTACTGATATACTGATATCAGCTGCTCAGCCGTGATTGGCTGAGCACAGTGATGCTTAGCCAATCGCGGCTGAGCAGTTATGACGCGGCAAAGGGGGACGGCATGAGGGAAGGCAGGAGTGGGTCGGCCGGCCTCCCGAAGATTACATCACTGTCAAAAGATGGTGGACGGGGGTCGACACGTATCTGGTATGTATAATGCACTACACTTACGGGTCCACGGGCGGGGAACACGGGGAAGGGGGCCATTCACATACATAACATACATTACAAAGTTGTATAACTTTGTAATGTGTGTTATTTTGGGAATAATTTCTTAGTGCCGCAATGCCCTTTTAAGATAGATTATACATGTATATTAGACATAGGGTGATATTGGGAAGGGTGATTGTTAAGAATATTTTTCTTCTTACCCGGATAACCCCTTTAAGGACAGAAGTGTTTCTCAGGAGGAGGACTGACCTGAATTATAGTGCAGGGTAACATTGACAGGATGGCCACAAAGAAGCTTCACACCTTTCTACATAATTGTGAGCTTTATATGAACAAAACAAAATTACAGCAGACCCATCGCCTCCCGATCCTGTACATTATGATACAAAATAAATAACCCTCTCCCGTAACAGAGCACCCGTGTCCTGGCTCTGCCCACAGAGCAAATAAAGCAACTCTCAGTCCAGTGAACAGCTACAGGGATTTAATGCTTCCTCCTGCGGCCCATTCTGGAAGAACCAATCACATGATGAAGAAAATGTCATCCTCATCATCAGAGGAGAGGTCCCACCGATCTTCACTGTCATATTCATCAGCTGAAGCACTATCCCCGCTGTCCGATATGTCGCCATCCAGAAAATAGTCTGACTCATCGCTGCTGGACAGAATGGAGAGGTCAGAGAGCAGGGAGCTGCTGTCACTGTCAGAGAGGATGGTGATGGGGTTCGGCTTGGCTGCCAGATCTGGGAGAGACAAGGAGGTCAGGTTACACACAGCAGATAATAAGATGTCAGAACAATTGTAGCAATTAATTGGAAAACTGCAGAAACTGGTCATTAGTCTTTACAGGACAGGACGTCATGTGACCTACAGGAGATGTGAGGACAAAAGATGCTGCAGACGGGACCACCAGCCGGCCAGACATGGATGACCCTGGTGCAGGTGCTGTGTCCTGGCACCCCAGCTAGTCAGTTGTCCACCCCCAAGAGGGATCAGCAGGAAAGCTCAGCACTTCAGGCCCTGGAGGAAGAGGTGAGCCACACCAAGTGGAAAAACCAGTCGTCTTCCTCCTCCTCCTCCACACTAAAAACAGTGAATGTTAATCCTTAACAATAACACCTTAACAATAACCACAGCACTATAACCTACATTATGTGCAGTGTCATCTATAGAACCACAGCGTCCATACAGGATTATACCACATATTAGCACTGAGAATACAGCCTATCCATCACTAGAGATCAGCAGTGACATCACTGAGAATACAGCCTATCCATCACTAGAGATCAGCAGTGACATCACTGAGAATGCAGCCTATCCATCACTAGAGACCAGCAGTGACATCACTGAGAATACAGCCTATCTATCCCTAGAGATCAGCAGTGACATCACTGAGAATACAGCCTATCCATCACTAGAGATCAGCAATGACATCACTGAGAATACAGCCTATCCATCCCTAGAGATCAGCAGTGACATCACTGAGAATACAGCCTATCACTAGAGATCAGCAGTGACATCACTGAGAATACAGCCTATACATCACTAGAGATGAGCAGTGACATCACTGAGAATACAGCCTATCCATCACTAGAGATGAGCAGTGACATCACTGAGAATGCAGCCTATCCATCACTAGAGACCAGCAGTGACATCACTGAGAATACAGCCTATCGATCCCTAGAGATCAGCAGTGACATCACTGAGAATATAGCCTATCCATCACTAGAGATCAGCGGTGACATCACTGAGAATACAGCCTATCCATCACTAGAGATCAGCAGTGACATCACTGAGAATACAGCCTATCCATCACTAGAGACCAGCAGTAACATCACTGAGAATACAGCCTATCCATCCCTAGAGATCAGCAGTGACATCACTGAGAATACAGCCTATCACTAGAGATCAGCAGTGACATCACTGAGAATACAGCCTATACATCACTAGAGATCAGCAGTGACATCACTGAGAATACAGCCTATCCATCACTAGAGATGAGCGGTGACATCACTGAGAGTACAGCCTATCCATCCCTAGAGATCAGCAGTGACATCACTGAGAATACAGCCTATCACTAGAGATCAGCAGTGACATCACTGAGAATACAGCCTATCCATCCCTAGAGATCAGCGGGGACATCACTGAGAATACAGCCTATCCATCACTAGAGATGAGCGGTGACATTACTGAGAATACAGCCTATCCATCACTAGAGATGAGCAGTGACATCACTGAGAATACAGCCTATCCATCACTAGAGATGAGCGGTGACATTACTGAGAATACAGCCTATCCATCACTAGAGATCAGCAGTGACATCACTGAGAATACAGCCTATCCATCACTAGAGATCAGCAGTGACATCACTGAGAATACAGCCTATCCATCACTAGAGATCAGCAGTGACATCACTGAGAATACAGCCTATCCATCACTAGAGATCAGCGGTGACATCACTGAGAATACAGCCTATCCATCACTAGAGATCAGCAGTGACATCACTGAGAATACAGCCTATCCATCACTAGAGATCAGCAGTGACATCACTGAGAATACAGCCTATCCATCACTAGAGATCAGCAGTGACATCACTGAGAATACAGCCTATCCATCACTAGAGATCAGTGGTGACATCACTGAGAATACAGCCTATCCATCATTATGAGGCTGGGTTCACACTACGTATATTTCAGTCAGTATTGTGTTCCTCATGTTGCAACCAAAACCAGGAGTGGATTAAAAACACAGAAAGGATCTGTTCACACAATGGTGAAATTGAGTGGATGGCCGCCATATAACAGTAAATAACGGCCATTATTTCAATATAACAGCCGTTGTTTTAAAATAACAGCAAATATTTGCCATTAAATGACGGCCATCCACTCAATTTCAACATTGTGTGAACAGAGCCTTTCTGTGTTTTCAATCCACTCCTGGTTTTGGTTGCAATATGAGGACCACAATACTGACTGAAATATACGTAGTGTGAACCCAGCCTTAGATTGCAGATATACTTAAGGCTTCGGTTTTAGAGTTTTAAAACAGAAAGCTTTGTCATGGGTCACCCACCTCTCACCTTTACGCTCTAGTATGAGAGCCAGTCGGCGATCTCTCATTTCGGGGCTCAGCTTGTCCACCATGCGGTTAATACAATTGTCCAGGACAAGAGAACGTGTCTGGGACTTTATCTCCTGCCGGCAGATGGGACACTCTTCCTTCCTCTTCCTCCAGGACTGGATGCAGAAGAAGCAGAAGCTGTGGGCGCAGTTCAGGGTCACAGCCTGGGGGGGGGGGGGGGGCGGGGGGTAAACAACAAACAGTAATGTGCTATTGTATTTAATCCAAATCACATGACTGCGTGGCTAAACATCGCCATTCCAAAGTAGCAGAAGTTCTAGAATATTGGGTACCTGGGTGCAGATAGAGATGGGGCAACAGAGTTTCTGCACTGCTGGAATTTACTTAAAAAAACATAGATTTATAATAGACTTGATGTTCTGCAGCAAGCTGGGGAGAGAAGCGCTCAGACACACATTTCTCCCTGCTCTATGCTTGGTGGGGTCCACACATTCAAAATGTTTTTTTGTTTTGTTTTTTTTGTCACTGTCGTTAACATTTTTTTTTGCAGAAATCAATAGTACAGGCGATTTTAAGAAACTTTGTAATTTGGTTTATTAGCTGAGAAAATGCATTTTTATCATGAAAAAGCAGTTTGAAGCTCTCCCCCCTGTCTTCATTGTTCTCTATGAAGAGGGGAGGGGTTGAGGGAGATGAGGCACCAACACAGGACAACAAAAGTTAAAGAGGACCTGTCACCCCCGGTGACGGGGTGACAGGCTCCTGACCCCCCGGTAGAGCCCCCAATACTCACCTAATCCCGCCGGGTCCCACTTCTGGAGATGGTCGGGTCACGGAGATATCGGCCCCCGAAGCCTGGCGTGCGCGCTCCTCAGATGAGTCCAACACTCAGAGAATGACAGGAGAGTCCAGCGCTACGTCATTCTCTATGAGCGTTGGACTCATCTCTGCAGCGGCTGAGATCTCAGTGACCCGACCATCTCCAGCAGCGGGACCTGGCGAGATCAGGTGAGTATAGGGGGTTCCCCGGCCATACACGATAAATAACCCCAGCCCGGAGTACCTTTTTTTAAGACAGAAGGTGGTTAAAGGGGTAGTTCACTAATAATTTTTTTCTTCCAAATCAACTGATTCCAACAAGTGCCACATATTTGTAATTTACTTCTATTTTAAAAAAAAATCTCAAGTCTACCAGTACTTATCAGCTGCGTTATGTCCTGCAGGAAGTGGTGTATTCTCTCTAGTCACACAGTGCTCTCTGCTGCCACCTCTGTCCATGTCAGGAACTGTCCAGAGCAGTAGGAATTCCCCATAGAAAACGTCTCCTGCTCTCCAGACTGGAAAGAATACGTCACTTCCTGCAGGACATACAGCAGCAGTACTGGAAGACTTGAGCACTTTTTGGTACAAGTTGATTTGAAAGAATTTTAAATTTTTTTTTGGGGTGGACTACCCCTGCTGCCCTGCTCTAGTTTCCCCCACGCTAGTTCTTACCTCTATGAAGTGCTCGGAGCAGATTATGCACTGCAGCTCATTGTCCAGGACATCGTTCATGTGGTTTAGAACCTCCTCCTTCTGAGCTTCCACCTTCTCCTTCTCCTCCTGTAAGAGAAAGACAAGTCAGTTCCTGCAATGTACGGACTACAACCCATAGGGGAGCTCGACGGAGCACAACCCCTGTGGGTCACTAATCTTGCACCCTGATTACCTGCAGCTCTTTGTTTTTTGCTTGAATTATCTGTTCAAAGTCTCGGTGACTGCGATTCAGATCTTCCATAAGCAGCGAGTGCTGTGAAGATATCGGGGACCCCAATCAATCACTGCACCCTCTTACAATATTAATATACCCAAGAGTTCTGCCTATCACTGCACCTTCTCACAATATTATTATAGCAAAAAGAGCTCCGCTCATAACTCACTCCTATCCAATACTAATTTAGGATCAAGAGCTCTGCCTATCACTGCACCTTCTTACAATATTAATACAGTGGTACCTCGGTTCTCGAACTTAATTGGTTCCGGAAGGCAGTTTGAAAACCGAGAAGTGTCTTCCCATAGGAAATAATGTAAATGTGATTAATTGGTTCCAGCAGCCACAATAATTACCTACAATACTCATTTATTACACTGATAAGTGCTCAGTATAATCACTACAGTACAGAACAGCACTATACTGTACAGGACATTAAACATTAGAAATGTTCATCAGAACCAGCAATTATAGTACAGTAGTCACCAACTTCTCACCCATCCTTTACTGTATAGCGTCCCCCCCATCCAAGCACTGTAATGTATGGGAGATGGTGGTGCACTGCCTGTACTACTACTGCACTGTATATGCACTCCAGCAGTCTTATACAGCACTGTACTGTATGTCAAGCCTCACCACTGCTTAACTCGCCAGGTACAACCCACCATCCACGCTCGCAAAAACATTCGAAAAACGTTCGAAAAACCGAGCAAACTTCGAATTCTAAACATTAATTTTCGTTCGAATACCAAGCAGTTCGAGTTCCAAAGCGTTCGAAAACCGAGGTATTACTGTATAGGAAAGAGAGCTCCGCCCATAACTGCACCCCTACCCAATACTAATATAGGACCAAGAACACCACCTATCACTGCACCCTCATACAATATTACCATGCTGCGCTATTTATTTCTCATATATCACAGCACAGAGCAGAAATATACGTTACCTCCTTCAGCACTTGTGCCAGCTGCTCCTTCAGACGCTCCTCCTCTGCCTGAGAAGAGCCTCCCTGTGACCAGAAGGAGATAGCAATGTCACCAGGTTCTGCAGCCAGACAGTCATCACACAAGCTTTATCAGATGTCACTATAAATTCATTATAGAAATTTGGGAGAACACTTGCTCCCTCTGCTGGCCATACACATAAGACCGCTATTGCTTCCGATACTAGGCTGATCATTCATATGTTCAGAATAGATAGAAGGGGGTAAAAGGGGTACTCTGGTATAAACAAAATATTTAAAGTGTCACTGTTGTTTCATTTTTATTTTTGCCGAAATCAATAGTACAGGCGATTTAAAAGAAAACTTTGTAATTGGGTTTATTAGGCAAATATGCCATTATCTGCATTTAAAAAGACTTTCCCCAGCGCCCCCCCCCCTTCCTCTCCCTCATTCACTGCTCATTATCAGGAAATCTCAGCTCTTTAACATCAGTCGAGCCCTGTGTAACCTATGGAGAGGGGAGGGGGGGAGGAGGGAGATTAGTCACCAGAGGAGAACAAAGGATTACACAGCAGGAACTGTGTGAAAGCTGCTATTCAGAGGTCAGAGAGGTCAGTGCTGACTGTAAGAGGAGATAGCATGGTGATGTAGCTGTAAATTAACTCTTTGTTGTCCTGTTTTGGTGCCTTATCTCCCCTCTCCATAGAGAACAATGAAGACGGGGGGAGATCAGTGGTGACATCACTGAGAATACAGCCTATCCATCACTATGAGGCTGGGTTCACACTATGTATATTTCAGTCAGTATTGTGGTCCTCATATTGCAACCAAAACCAGGAGTGGATTAAAAACACAGAAAGGCTCTGTCCACACAATGTTGAAACTGAGTGGATGGCCGCCATATAACAGTAAATAACGGCCATTATTTCAATACAACAGCCGTTGTTTTAAAATAACAGCAAATATTTGCCATTAAATGGCGGCCATCCACTCAATTTCAACATTATGTGAACAGATCCTTTCTGTGTATTCAATCCACTCCTGGTTTTGGTTGCAATATGAGAACCACAATACTGACTGAAATATACGTAGTGTGAACCCAGACTAAAAATGCATTTTTCGGCTAATAAACCCAATTACAAAGTATATTAAAATTGTCTGTACTATTGATTTGTAAAAAAAAAATAATAATAATAAACACTTTAAATAAAGCCATTATCCTCAATACATACAGGTTACTACCAATGTTATCACTAATAGTACTAGTGTCAGCAGGTTTTCCATGCCTCGCCCTCAACAGGAGATAGAATATGGTGGAACTACAAAGTGTGTATTATTTCCAGCTCCCCCGTTCCTCCCTCTTCATGTAGACAACGCATCATTCTCTGATGTCACAGGAGGCTTGGCTGGATCTTGGCTCTGAGCTCTGAAAATCTAAAAAGCTGAAAAAGTGCCAGATTCCTACACTTCTATGACTACTACTGGGATTGGGAGAGCCACTATTAGCGCACACCTAGAACTTCAGGAATAATGTACAATAACACTATCTCTATGTAAGATGGGGAGGGTTATTCACTACCCATGTCTCCCCCCGGTACCTTGGTTCCTTGCTTCTCCTGGATGATCATCTTTAGCACACTGACCCTCTGGAGATGTTCTTCGTGTTTGCTGCTCAGCTCCTTCTGCAGCTCCTGGAGCTCCTGCTGAGAGGACTGACTGTGTCTGTTATCTGTAGATCCCCCCGGCTGTGGTGTCTTCAGCTTTTCCTGGACCTGAGCATTTAGGGTCCTGAGCTCTACAATGGACTGTCTCATTTTGGTTAAGTGGAAATTGCTCTGAGATGGGGTCTGAGTGGAGGCCATCACATCACCGTCCATGGAGCCCTCCAGCTCCTCCTCAATCTTTGACGTAGGCTGCTTGGACACTTCAGCCTTATGTGATTTGGTTGGTTCACTGTCTCTTAAGGCCCGGTGAATTTTGGCTTTGGACATGCTGGAGGTGCCCTCCGTCCCGGAGGCCTCGGAGTCTTCACAGTTTAGTTTCCGTTTGCTTCTGGTCGATCTGCTCTTCCCTGGCTGTAGACGAGTCAGGAATGGTCGGATCTGTTCTAGATTTTCCTGAACCAACTCGTACTCAAACTCAACCTTTTCAGCGTTGGAGAGGGGAACACCGAGCTGAATGCAGCTCCCACTGGTTAGGACATACGGTTTTCGGGGCTCCAGCTTCTCTTTATTGAGTGAAACTCCATTGAGGCTCTGCAAGACAAAATGGAAGAAAATAACCTTCCAATATCAAATCCAATCACCCAAAAATATACCCTGGACTATGGCCCTGTGTACATAGATTACACTGTGTATTATACTGCAGAGCAGCACTCACTATTCTGCTGGTGGGGTCACTCACTGTGTACATACATTACATTACTTATCCTGTACTGATCCTGGGTTACATCCTGCATTATACTCCAGAGCTACACTCACTATTCTGCTGGTGGGGTCACTGTGTACATACATTATATTACACATCCGGTACTGATCCTGAGTTACATCCTGTATTATACTCCAGGGCTACACTCACTATTCTGCTGGTGGGGTCACCGTGTACATACATTACTTATCCTGTACTGATCCTGAGTTACATCCTGTACTATACTCCAGAGCTGCACTCGCTTGCTTTCTCAGTCTAATATATTTCCATTTATCATAGCAGGCTCCATACAGTCACCTGATGTAGAAACAGTAGCTGCCCAACCCCTGAGTTCAGCTCAGGAGGTAACTAACATCGCATGGATAAAAAGCAATAACGTTACTGTTTTTGTTTCCAGGTTCCCACTACTTGTGTTACCTCTGCTGCTTATATGTATGTGGTATAATAACATTTTAACCCAGCACTAAAAACAGGGCATACAGGCAGACACGCTGTCTGGGCCATCAGTGTACCAAGTGCAGATTCCCAAGAGCAGCGGTGCTAGTGATGTAGTAAGAACATCTGCAAACACCACAAGGGAGCTGACCCTGGAGGATTCACAGTAGGCGAGCTGCAGACATAATAAAGTAGTAATGATACTGGGCGCCATCTAGTGTCACACCTCATAACTACTTTACTTCCCTTCACAGTATCTGTATCCACAGGCTTCCACCTCCACTAGCTCTTCCTGTCAATAAGTTCTGAGACCCCCCCCCGCAGGAAAGAAACTGCAGGATCAGTCGGCTCCAGTACATCCTACCTCTCCCACACATCAGACTTACGTTGTTGTCGGTGATGGTCCACTGACCCTCCCCGTTCTGCCTTAAGACACAGTGGGTGCGGGAGATCATGAGGGGGCTCACGCTGGAGACCAGCTGGTAGGTGACGCCAAGACCACGGCCCAAGGAAACCTGAAGAAATTATAGGGATATATAACATCAGTAGTAATTACTCAGTTTCCACTACAATGCCCCACACCAGATACTCTAAAACGTCACTTTTATTATGTATTGCAAATAAATGTCCCCCAAGGAAATGTGCAGAAATCGATATAGGATAAAGAGATTAAAATCCTCTAGTTGGATAAAGAAAAAAAAGTTAGATATATAGAGTATAAAAGATTGTAAAATGATACAGTAACATATAAAATACGTATGCAGTTCGCTATAGTCTACATATAAAACTGTCAATTGTCCCTAGTTAGGTGTACACTAAAAGAGCATAGAGCAATAACCAGAAAAAATAAAACCAATGAAAATAAATAAATAAATAAATAAATCAGTACATAAAATTATGAAAGTTCTTATGGTATGAACATAACCAAATGTGGCCAGGGCTGATATACCATAAGATAGTTTGTATTTAGTATACATGCCACCTGCAGGAGAATAATAGCAGCAGTCGTCACTGGTGCCGGGTAATAGGATGGATAGATATATAAGTATCAGTTCTGGTGTAGACACCACAGGAATCAGTGGAGCCGCCTATTGTAATAAACAGATGTTAAATGTATCAGTTTTGGTGCAGATACATCACTCACCAGTCTGATATGTTACTGTATCATTTTATAAAATCTCTATTAACTATCTATTAACTGTTTCTATCTATAAATGTTGTAAAAACAACATCTGTATTACAAAACAGCTGTTTTTACACGGTGTGAAAGTATATAGATCAGTCCAAAGCAAATATTATATATCAGGATAGAGAGATTAGATATTACAGTATAATATATATCAGGACAGACTGTAGATATTACAGTATAATATATATCAGAATACAGAGATTAGATATTACAGTATTATATATATCAGGATAGAGAGATTAGATATTACAGTATAATATATAACAGGATAGAGAGATTAGATATTACAGTATAATATATAACAGGATAGAGAGATTAGATATTACAGTATAATATATAACAGGATAGAGAGATTAGATATTACAGTATTATATATATCAGGATATAGAGAGTAGATACAGTATAATATCAGGATAGAGAGAGTAGATATTACAGTATAATATATATCAGGACAGACAGTAGATATTACAGTATAATATACATCAGGATACAGAGAGTAGATACAGTATAATATTATCAGGATACAGAGAGTAGATATTACAGTATAATATATATCAGGACGGGGTGAGGTGATATTACAGTATAATATAAATCAGGACGGGGTGAGGTGATATTACAGTATAATATATATCAGGACGGGGTGAGGTGATATTACAGTATAATATATATCAGGACGGGGTGAGGTGATATTACAGTATAATATATATATATCAGGACGGGGTGAGGTGATATTACAGTATAATATATATATCAGGACGGGGTGAGGTGATATTACAGTATAATATAAATCAGGACGGGGTGAGGTGATATTACAGTATAATATATATCAGGATACAGAGAGTAGATATTACAGTATAATATATATATCAGGACAGAATGAGGTGATATTACAGTATAATATATATATCAGGATACAGAGAGTAGATACAGTATAATATATATCAGGATACAGAGAGTAGATACAGTATAATATATATCAGGATACAGAGAGTAGATATTACAGTATAATATATATATCAGGACAGAATGAGGTGATATTACAGTATAATATATATATCAGGAAGGGGTGAGGTGATATTACAGTATAATATATATCAGGACGGGGTGAGGTGGTATTACAGTATTATATATCAGGGCCGTTTCTAGCACCGTGCAGGCCGGGCCACTGCACGGGGCGCTGACAGCTAGGGGGCGCCCTCCCTCACCACACAGCATCAGTGATGTTCTGCACAGGGCAGCAGGCTCGGACTTTGGAGCGCCCCCACACACAGTACCTGGCTCCTGGGGGCTCCTTTGTGGCCTGTGACCAGAGAGAACAGGATAGAAGAGGCAGCAGGGACTCCCCCATGTTCCCCCCTGCGGCTCTGCTGATCATCCAGCACAGGCAGCGTGACAGCGTCTCCTCCCCCGACCCAGCCTGCACACAGCTGTGGAGAAGGTCTGTGTAAGTGCTGCTGCTGTCTGGAGGGGGGTCACTGTGGGGGATCAGCAGTGCAGTGGGGGGCTGGGTTCACACTATGTATATTTGAGGCTGTATTTGGTCCTCATGTCAGGTCCTCATAGCAACCAAAACGAGGAGTGGATTGAAAACACAGAAAGGATCTGTTCACACAATGTTGAAATTGAGTGGATGGCCGCCATATAACAGTAAATAACGGCCATTATTTCAATACCACAGCCGTTGTTTTAAAATAACAGCAAATATTTGCCATTAAATGATGGCCATCCACTCAATTACAACATTATGTGAACAGAGCCTTTCTGTGTTTTCAATCCACTCCTGGTTTTGGTTGCTATACAGCCTCACAAATACAGCCTCAAATATACATAGTGTGAACCCAGCCTTGGGGTGTATGTGATTATGGAGTGGGGGGCAGCTTCATACCCCACAGTCTATACTTTCTCATCTTCCCTCTAACTTTCATCCTTTCCCCTTAGCTCACAAGACTCTGCAGCTTCAGTCTGGAGGAGGAGGGGGGGGAGGGTTATTAGCATAGGACCTGTGCCTGGTGATTTAAAGGACAACTCCGGTGAAAAATTTTTTTGGCTTATTTAACACACATTACAAAGTTATATAACTTTGTAATGTGGTTAAATACCCGGTCTGGCCCCCTTCCCCCACTTTCCGACCCCCGACCCCGGAAGTTAAAGAATGTATACATTACCTATTACGGTCGTCACGGTCCTCTTCTCCCGGGCGGCATCTGGTGACGACGACGTCAGAGCTGGGGGGGCGGTCCGGGTCTTCTTCCTCTTTGGCGTCTTCATTGAGAGTGAATGGGAGAGAAAAGGCTGCTGGTGCACATGCGCACCAGCAGCTTTTTCATTGGCTGGAGCGCATCACATGGCTTCCAGCTTGCTCAGCCCTGATTGGCTGAGCTTGCTGGAAGCCATGTGATGCGCTCCAGCCAATGAAAAGGCTGCCGGTGCGCAAGCGCACTGGCAGCCTTTTCTCTCTCATGGACCCGGAAGCAAGAGACATCGATGGACGGCGGAGGCAGGTGACGGTGAGGCGGACGGCGGGCGAATGGAGTGGCGATCGTCACCGGAGGGATGGTGAGTATGGTGTCTGTGTTTTTTTTTTTTGGTGGGGGTCCCACCGGAGTTGTCCTTTAACCCTTCCTAGACTGCACCCAGCTACAAAAAATTACTGCACTATATTTGTGTGTAAAGAGTGCAAAGGTATGTGTGATATCCTATGTAATGTATATTGTGCGGTGTGTGATATCCTATGTAATGTATAGTGTGCCGTGTGTGATATCCTATGTAATGTATAGTGTGCTGTGTGTGTGATATCCTATGTAATGTATAGTGTGCCGTGTGTGATATCCTATGTAATGTATAGTGTGCTGTGTGTGATATCCTATGTAATGTATAGTGTGCCGTGTGTGTGTAATATCCTATGTAATGTATAGTGTGCCGTGTGTGTGTAATATCCTATGTAATGTATAGTGTGCCGTGTGTGTGTAATATCCTATGTAATGTATAGTGTGCCGTGTGTGTGTGATATCCTATGTAATGTATAGTGTGCCGTGTGTGTGTGATATCCTATGTAATGTATAGTGTGCCGTGTGTGTGTGATATCCTATGTAATGTATAGTGTGCCGTGTGTGTGATATCCTATGTAATGTATAGTGTGCTGTGTGTGTGTGATATCCTATGTAATGTATAGTGTGCTGTGTGTGTGTGATATCCTATGTAATGTATAGTGTGCTGTGTGTGTGTGATATCCTATGTAATGTATAGTGTGCTGTGTGTGATATCCTATGTAATGTATAGTGTGCTGTGTGTGTGTGATATCCTATGTAATGTATAGTGTGCTGTGTGTGTGTGATATCCTATGTAATGTATAGTGTGCTGTGTGTGTGTGATATCCTATGTAATGTATAGTGTGCTGTGTGTGTGTGATATCCTATGTAATGTATAGTGTGCTGTGTGTGTGTGATATCCTATGTAATGTATAGTGTGCTGTGTGTGTGTGATATCCTATGTAAAGTATAGTGTGCTGTGTGTGATATCCTATGTAAAGTATAGTGTGCTGTGTGTGATATCCTATGTAATGTATAGTGTGCTGTGTGTGATATCCTATGTAATGTATAGTGTGCTGTGCAGGGCTCCAGATGGCGACCAAAATGGTCGCCAATGCGACTAATATTTTGCAAATGGCGCCCAGATTTATTAATCTGGGCGCCATTTGCGACTGGCCCCGGCGGCAGCGCGCTGTCTCTTTAAGATGCGCGGCTGATGCGCGGCTGCCGGGGGTGTCCCGTCCTATCCCCGGCAGCGCGGCGCATCAGTGAGCTGCCTGGGGCCCTGACTTCCGGCACAGGAAGCGCGCGTCAGAGACGCTTCCTGTGTCAGAAGTCACAGCCCCGGCGTACAGAGAGCTCACTGATGCGCCGCGCTGCCGGGGATAGGACGGGACACCCCCGGCAGCCGCGCATCAGCCGGGGACAGCGTCCGAAGAAGAAGAGGATCGCCGGGGGAGCGGGTTGTCAGGTGAGTTTGTGTGTTTATTTTTTTTAAATACTGCTTAGCATAGAGGAGGAAAGGGGGGGCATCTATAATGGGGGTAGAGGGGGCCATCTTCAAGGGGGGGAGAGGGGGCTAGCTATAAGGGGAGGGGGCATCTATAATGGGGGGGAGAAGGGGGCATCTATAATGGGGGGGAGAAGGGGGCATCTATAATGGGGGGGGGAGAGGGGGCATCTATAATGGGGGGGGAGAGGGGGCATCTATAATGGGGGGGGAGAGGGGGCATCTATAATGGGGGGGAGAAGAGGGGGTATCTATAAGGGGGGTAGAGGGGGTATCTATAAGGGGGGGAGAAGAGGGGGTATCTATAAGGGGGGGAGAAGAGGGGGCATCTATAATGGGGGGGAGGAGGGGGCATCTATAATGGGGGTAGAGAGGGTCATCTATAAGGGGAGGGGGCCATCTATAATGGGGGGGGAGAGGGGGCATCTATAATGGGGGGGGGGAGAGGGGGCATCTATAATGGGGGGGAGAGGGGTCATCTATAAGGGGAGGGGGCCATCTATAAGTGTAGGGCAAACTGGCTGCAGACACTGGGAGATAGATATATGCACAATTATTATTATCAGGGCCCCTCAGGTGTCTGTATTGTAGGGGGTCACTTGCATTAGTCACTAGGTGAGAGATATATCTATCTATATACACATCTTGTGGGGGGTCACTATGGCTGCAGTCAGAAGTCTAGCTCAGTATGTATAGACTGTTGCAAGCTTTTAAAGGGAACCTGTCACCCCCGGTGCCGGGGTGACAGGCTCCCAACCCCCCGTTAGACCCCCCTATACTCACCTCATCGCGCCGGGTCCCGCTTCTGGAGGTGGTCGGGTCACGGAGATCTCAGCCGCTGCAGCCTGACGTGCACACTGAGAGATGAGTCCAACGCTCATAGAGAATGACGGAGCGCTGGACTCTCCCATCATTCTCTATGAGCGTTGGACTCATCTCTCAGCGCACGCCGGGCTGCAGCGGCTGAGATCTCCGTGACCCCGACCATCTTCAGAAGCGGGACCCGGCGCGATGAGGTGAGTATAGGGGGTTCTAACGGGGGGTTGGGAGCCTGTCACCCTGGCACGGGGGTCAACAGGTTCCCTTTAAGTTCAAGTTCAGAAGAGTAAGCCTCATTAAAAGCTGAAGTACTGAGTCAGACTGTATGTGGTTGTCAGACTGTATATGGTTGTCAGACTGTATATGGTTGTCAGGTTGCAAGTTTCCATGTTGAACATTTTCAAACTAAGAAAAGAGAGAATCTAAAGGAGGAGGAGGAGGAGGAGGAGGAGGCTGCCGTGGCCTCTGCACACAGTAAGTCCCATGTAACATAACATTAATTTTACATGGTTTAAAATGTTGGCGACCAAATATTCTATTTGGCGCCTAAATTTTTCAGGTTAGGAGCCAATGGCTCCTAGGTAAATTTTTTAGTCTGGAGCCCTGCTGTGTGTGTGTGATATCCTATGTAATGTATAGTGTGCTGTGTGTGATATCCTATGTAATGTATAGTGTGCTGTGTGTGATATCCTATGTAATGTATAGTGTGCTGTGTGTGATATCCTATGTAATGTATAGTGTGCTGTGTGTGTGTGTGTGATATCCTATGTAATGTATAGTGTGCTGTGTGTGTGTGTGTGTGATATCCTATGTAATGTATAGTGTGCTGTGTGTGATATCCTATGTAATGTATAGTGTGCTGTGTGTGTGTGATATCCTATGTAATGTATAGTGTGCTGTGTGTGTGTGATATCCTATGTAATGTATAGTGTGCTGTGTGTGATATCCTATGTAATGTATAGTGTGCTGTGTGTGTGTGTGTGATATCCTATGTAATGTATAGTGTGCTGTGTGTGATATCCTATGTAATGTATAGTGTGCTGTGTGTGTGATATCCTATGTAATGTATAGTGTGCTGTGTGTGATATCCTATGTAATGTATAGTGTGCTGTGTGTGTGTGTGTGATATCCTATGTAATGTATAGTGTGCTGTGTGTGTGTGTGTGTGTGTGTGTGATATCCTATGTAATGTATAGTGTGCTGTGTGTGATATCCTATGTAATGTATAGTGTGCTGTGTGTGTGTGTGTGATATCCTATGTAATGTATAGTGTGCTGTGTGTGTGTGTGTGTGTGTGTGTGATATCCTATGTAATGTATAGTGTGCTGTGTGTGATATCCTATGTAATGTATAGTGTGCTGTGTGTGATATCCTATGTAATGTATAGTGTGCTGTGTGTGATATTCTATGTAATGTATAGTGTGCTGTGTGTGATATCCTATGTAATGTAAAGTGTGCTGTGTGTGATATCCTATGTAATGTATAGTGTGCTGTGTGTGTGTGATATCCTATGTAATGTATAGTGTGCTGTGTGTGATATCCTATGTATGTGTGATGTCCATACTGTGTAGTGTGTATAGTGTGTGTTGATCTGTCTGTATATACACTAGAGATGAGACAACTTAGGGTAGCTTCACACGTACCGGATTCGCAGCAGATTTCACGCTGCGAGTTTGGAAGTGTGATTTGCAATGGGGTTACATACCCACAACTGGCAGCATGAAATCCGATGCGAATCCGGTAAGTGTGAAGCTACCCTTACAGTAAAGGCCCTTTTACACAGAAAGATTATCTGACAGATTATCTGCCAAAGATTTGAAGCCAAAGCCTGAAATGGACTATAAACAGAAATCAAGTCATAAAGGAAAGCCTGAGATTTTTCCTCTTTTCAAATCCATTCCTGGTTTTGGCTTCAAATCTTTGGCAGATAATCTGTCAGATAATCTTTCTGTGTAAAAGGGCCCTAAGATCCAGAACCAGACCCGCATGGTTCAGCTGTTGATAACGCAGCCTGGAAAAGAAAAGAAGATACAGCTACACCATCTGATTCTGGTTCAGGTTCAAACTTACCAAGGGTTTATAAGGGCACATCCACACATACCGAATTTGCAGTAAATTTCACGCTGGGAGTATCACAGTGAAATCTGCTGCTATACTGATTTCTATTACAGTCTATGGCGCTCCATTCTTCCATTCTTCCATTCCTGAGGCGGATTTTCATTCCTCTGGAAGAATGTATAGTGCCATAGACTTGTAAAAGATAAAGCAAATCATTAACTTAGATTTTCCCGGTATTACTACTAGCGGTGCCCGGAAGATGCCAAAATGCTTCCTTACCCTGTGTTCTATGTCTTCTGTAGAAATTTAGGTGCTGAAACGGTCTAATATATTGGCGCATGAAACAAGCAGAGAGCCAGGAACTAGTCACCTGGGCTGTGACTAGTCATGGCTCTCTGTCTGTCCGTGAGCTCTGCACGATGACTAACAGGAAAATAGGTCGGTTAGAAGCCTCTTTTCCTGTCAGTCATATCAGAAAGCATCCTTTTTTTTTAACGTACACAAAAATTTAGTCTACTGCGTTTTTGTGTATGTTAAAAAAACAGAAGTCAATGGAAAAACAGATCAAAACGAATGCACACGAGCATCCATTTTTCCATACATTTTTATCCGTTTTTTTGGAAAAACATTGCAAAAAAGTAGTGTGAACCCAGCCTTAGTAAATTCAGAGGGGCCTGCTCCGGAACCAATGCGACTCCAACTACAACAGCTGCAAACACTGCTACTCCCAGCATGTACTGACAGTCTACAGCCCTCAGAATATACTGGAAGTTGAAGTACAACTGAGAGCTTCATAAGTGTAAGGCATTCTGAGAGTTGTAGTTATTCAATGAAGCTGTGGTGTCTGTTCTTACTGGTTCCTTCTGTAGGTATCCCCCAGCATAAGCCCTCCCAGGAGTCCAGGACACATGTTCCATATAGGGGCGCTCTGCAGTGTGTGTCCCACCCAGACCTCGCACCTCACTCAGCAGTGATTGATAGCGCCCCCCCCCCCCATTAATAGGAGGTGGGGGGGGGGGGGGCGCTTTTTTCAGAGTCGCCCTGTTTCCAAAATGGCCTAGAAACTGCCCTGTTATATATATCAGGACGGGTTAAGGTGATATTACAGTAAAATATATCAGGACGGGTTAAGGTGATATTACAGTATAAGGCTATGTTCACACAACGTAAAAGTACGGCCGTTGTTGCAATTGGCAACAATGGCTGTACTTTGTACGAAAAGACACGCTGCATGTTCTTCTATGGGATCCCGGCCAGAGTGTATACACATAGTATATGCTCCGGCCAGGATCCCAAGCGGCGCCGCAAACAACTGACATGTCAGCTTTCTGCGGACGCTACTCATTAAATAGTGGCCGCAGAAAACCCTGTCAGTGCACACTATGGAGCGAGCGGCTGCGGCGGACGGGGTGAGGTGATAGCACAGTATAATATATATATCAGGACAGAATGAGGTGATAGCACAGTATAATATATATATCAGGACAGAATGAGATGATATTACAGTATAATATATATATCAGGACGGGGTGAGATGATATTACAGTATAATATATATCAGGACAGGGTGAGGTGATATTACAGTATAATATATATAAGGACGGGGTGAGGTGATATTACAGTATAATATATATATCAGGACGGGGTGAGGTGATATTACAGTATAATATATATATAAGGACGGGGTGAGGTGATATTACAGTATAATATATATATCAGGACGGGGTGAGGTGATATTACAGTATAATATATATATCAGGAAGGGGTGAGGTGATATTACAGTATAATATGTATATCAGGACGGGATGAGGTGATATTACAGTATTATATATATCAGAACGGCATGAGGTGATATTACAGTATAATATAAATCAGGACGGGGTGAGGTGATATTACAGTATAATATAAATCAGGACGGGGTGAGGTGATATTACAGTATAATATAAATCAGGACGGGGTGAGGTGATATTACAGTATAATATATATATCAGAACGGCGTGAGGTGATATTACAGTATAATATAAATCAGGACGGGGTGAGGTGATATTACAGTATAATATAAATCAGGACGGGGTGAGGTGATATTACAGTATAATATATATATCAGAACGGCGTGAGGTGATATTACAGTATAATATAAATCAGGACGGGGTGAGGTGATATTACAGTATAATATAAATCAGGACGGGGTGAGGTGATATTACAGTATAATATAAATCAGGACGGCATGAGGTGATATTACAGTATAATATAAATCAGGACGGGGTGAGGTGATATTACAGTATAATATAAATCAGGACGGGGTGAGGTGATATTACAGTATAATATATATCAGGACGGGGTGAGGTGATATTACAGTATAATATATATATCAGGACGGGGTGAGGTGATATTACAGTATAATATATATATCAGGACAGGGTGAGGTGATATTACAGTATAATATAAATCAGGACGGGGTGAGGTGATATTACAGTATAATATAAATCAGGACGGGGTTAGGTGATATTACAGTATAATATATATCCCTATATATTTGCCCTGTCACTCCTGATTTTGGCTACAAATTGTTGTGTGAACATAGCCTATGGTTGTATTCATGTTTTCAGGGCAGGATCTGACTTCTGCATCACCAAGAATCAAACACAGAGTTCAGTTACATTACCAAACCAAACATTTTGACAGATCCGCACAACACTAGTTATACACATCTGCTCTGGAGCCCCATACACAGTAGGGATTACAGATTTGTTGTATTACACACATCTGCACCGGCACCGAAGCCCTGTATACAGTAGGGAGCACTGATCTGTTGTGTCACACACATCTGCTCTGGAGCCCTGTACACAGTAGGGATCATTGATCTGTTGTGTTATATACAGTATGTCTGGTAGCACCCTGGGTCATTATGGTGGTGGGGTGCTCTGCTGTAGTGTGTCACCTGTCCTCACACACCTCCACCTCTGCTCTGCAGCTTTTATGTATCTCACCCACAGTGGTGCCATGTGTCCCCTCACCAATCAGGGGCTCAGGTAGTTCCTGTATTGGGGGCTGTTTCAGCTCTTATATTGGGGAATGGCTGTCTCTATATATAAAGGTGTCCCAGTATTGGGGTCTCTCTATATATAAAGGTGTCCCAGTATTGGGGTCTCTATATATAAAGGTGTCCCAGTATTGGGGTCTCTCTATATATAAAGGTGTCCCAGTATTGGGGTCTCTATATATAAAGGTGTCCCAGTATTGGGGTCTCTCTATATATAAAGGTGTCCCAGTATTGGGGTCTCTATATATAAAGGTGTCCCAGTATTAGGGTCTCTGGATGTCTCTATATGAAAGTGTCTAAGTATTAAGGTCTCTGGCTGTCTCCATATGAAGGTGTCCCAGTATTGGGGTCTCCATATGAAGGTGTCCCAGTATTGGGGTCTCCATATGAAGGTGTCCCAGTATTGGGGTCTCCATATGAAGGTGTCCCAGTATTGGGGTCTCCATATGAAGGTGTCCCAGTATTGGGGTCTCCATATGAAGGTGTCCCAGTATTGGGGTCTCCATATGAAGGTGTCCCAGTATTGGGGTCTCTGGCTGTATATGAATGTGTCCCAGTATTGGGGTTTCTATATGAAGGTGTCCCAGTATTGGGGTCGCTGGCTGTCTCTATATAACAGTGTCCCAGTATTGGGGTCTTTGGCTGTCTCTATATGAAGGTGTCCCAGTATTGCAGTCTCTATATGAAGGTGTCCCAGTATTGGGGTCTCTGGCTGTCTCTATATGAAGGTGTCCCAGTATTGGGGTCTCTGGCTGTCTCTATATGAAGGTGTCCCAGTATTGGGGTCTCTGGCTGTCTCTATATGAAGGTGTCCCAGTATTAGGGTCTCTGGCTGTCTCTATATGAAGGTGTCCTAGTATTGCAGTCTCTATATGAAGGTGTCCCAGTATTGGGGTCTCTGGCTGTCTCTATATGAAGGTGTCCCAGTATTGGGGTCTCTGGCTGTCTCTATATGAAGGTGTCCCAGTATTGGGGTCTCTGGCTATCTCTATATGAAGGTGTCCCAGTATTGGGGTCTCTGGCTGTCTCTATATGAAGGTGTCCCAGTATTAGGGTCTCTGGCTGTCTCTATATGAAGGTGTCCCAGTATTGGGGTCTCTATATGAAGGTGTCCCAGTATTGGGGTCTCTGGCAGTATATGAAGGTGTCCCAGTATTGGGGTCTCTATATGAAGGTGTCCCAGTATTGGGGTCTCTGGCTGTCTCTATATGAAGGTGTCCCAGTATTGCAGTCTCTATATGAAGGTGTCCCAGTATTGGGGTCTCTGGCTGTCTCTATATGAAGGTGTCCCAGTATTGGGGTCTCTGGCTGTCTCTATATGAAGGTGTCCCAGTATTGGGGTCTCTGGCTGTCTCTATATGAAGGTGTCCCAGTATCGGGGTCTCTGGCTGTATATGAATGTGTCCCAGTATTGGGGTCTCTGGCTGTATATGAAGGTGTCCCAGTATTGGGGTCTCTGGCTGTCTCTATATGAAGGTGTCCCAGTATTGGGGTCTCTGTCTCTATACGAAGGTGTCCCAGTATCGGGGTCTCTGGCTGTATATGAAGGTGTCCCAGTATCGGGGTCTCTGGCTGTATATGAAGGTGTCCCAGTATTGGGGTCTCTGGCTGTATATGAAGGTGTCCCAGTATTGGGGTCTCTGGCTGTATATGAAGGTGTCCCAGTATTGGGGTCTCTGGCTGTATATGAAGGTGTCCCAGTATTGGGGTCTCTGGCTGTATATGAAGGTGTCCCAGTATTGGGGTCTCTGGCTGTATATGAAGGTGTCCCAGTATTGGGGTCTCTGGCTGTATATGAAGGTGTCCCAGTATTGGGGTCTCTGGCTGTATATGAAGGTGTCCCAGTATTGGGGTCTCTATATGAAGGTGTCCCAGTATTGGGGTCTCTGGCTGTATATGAAGGTGTCCCAGTATTGGGGTCTCTATATGAAGGTGTCCCAGTATTGGGGTCTCTATATGAAGGTGTCCCAGTATTGGGGTCTCTGGCTGTATATGAAGGTGTCCCAGTATTGGGGTCTCTATATGAAGGTGTCCCAGTATTGGGGTCTCTGGCTGTATATGAAGGTGTCCCAGTATTGGGGTCTCTGGCTGTATATGAAGGTGTCCCAGTATTGGGGTCTCTATATGAAGGTGTCCCAGTATTGGGGTCTCTGGCTGTATATGAAGGTGTCCCAGTATTGGGGTCTCTATATGAAGGTGTCCCAGTATTGGGGTCTCTGGCTGTATATGAAGGTGTCCCAGTATTGGGGTCTCTGGCTGTATATGAAGGTGTCCCAGTATTGGGGTCTCTGGCTGTATATGAAGGTGTCCCAGTATTGGGGTCTCTATATGAAGGTGTCCCAGTATTGGGGTCTCTGGCTGTATATGAAGGTGTCCCAGTATTGGGGTCTCTATATGAAGGTGTCCCAGTATTGGGGTCTCTATATGAAGGTGTCCCAGTATTGGGGTCTCTGGCTGTCACACCATCCATGTGTCAGGGTGTCAGACTCCTCCTGCATTGGGTTCTCATTCTGTTCTTATACCTAGGACAGGCTGTCTGTATATAACGGTGTCCCAGTATCGGGGTCTCTGGCTGTCTCTATATAACGGTGTCCCAGTATCGGGGTCTCTGGCTGTCTCTATATAACGGTGTCCCAGTATTGGGGTCTCTGGCTGTATATGAAGGTGTCCCAGTATTGGGGTCTCTGGCTGTATATGAAGGTGTCCCAGTATTGGGGTCTCTGGCTGTATATGAAGGTGTCCCAGTATTGGGGTCTCTGGCTGTATATGAAGGTGTCCCAGTATTGGGGTCTCTGGCTGTATATGAAGGTGTCCCAGTATTGGGGTCTCTGGCTGTCACACCATCCATGTGTCAGGGTGTCAGACTCCTCCTGCATTGGGTTCTCATTCTGTTCTTATACCTAGGACAGGCTGTCTGTATATGGGGGTCTCTGGCTGTCTCTATATGGGGGTCTCCTCACCTCCTCCCCCTCAGGCAGCAGTAGCAGGTCCGTTCCTCCCCCCAGTCTCCGCAGGCACCAGCACATGTCATCGTTACTCCTCCTCGTCCCGGTCTCTGCCATCTTTCCCTCCCGTCATCCGCGGCCTTCTGCAGGGGACAGCTCCGGAGCAACGACCAGGCCGGACTAATCGCACGCAGAGCCTGAGCCGCCGGAAAACAAACGCCGAGCGCGCGCCTTTCCGGACTAAACAGCTTGTGAGGCGGCCGCAGCCAAAGCCAGGCGTGAGGAGCGGAGTGCCGAACGTGATTGTATCCATAGCAACCGGGGAGGCGGAAAGTCTTAGAGTGACATCACACCGTGTACTAGATACACGTATCCATGTTATGTAAAGAATTTACATATATATAAAAATATATCCTGTATCCTATCTCCTGCCCCCTACTGTAATAACATATATAAAGGTTTCCATCATGTCCTCCTTTCCTTTCTTCCCTCCTGTAACATATATAAAGGTTTCCATCATGCCCCCCCTTTCCCTTCCTCCTTCCTGTAACATATATAAAGGTTTCCATCATGTCCTCCCTTTCCCTTCTTCCTCCTGTAACATATATATAGGTTTCCATCATGTCCTCCCTTTCCCTTCTTTCTCCTGTAACATATATAAAGGTTTCCATCATGTTCCTCCTTTCTCTTCTTCCTCTTGTAACATATATAAAGGTTTCCATCATGTCCCCCCTTTCCCTTCTTCCTCCTGTAACATATATAAAGGTTTCCATCATGTCCTCCCTTTCCCTTCTTTCTCCTGTAACATATATAAAGGTTTCCATCATGTCCTCCTTTCCCTTCTTTCTCCTGTAACATATATAGAGGTTTCCATCATGTTCCTCCTTTCTCTTCTTCCTCTTGTAACATATATAAAGGTTTCCATCATGCCCCCCCTTTCCCTTCCTCCTTCCTGTAACATATATAAAGGTTTCCATCATGTCCTCCCTTTCCCTTCTTTCTCCTGTAACATATATAAAGGTTTCCATCATGTCCTCCTTTCTCTTCTTCCTCTTGTAACATATATATAGGTTTCCATCATGTCCTCCCTTTCCCTTCTTTCTCCTGTAACATATATAAAGGTTTCCATCATGTTCCTCCTTTCTCTTCTTCCTCTTGTAACATATATAAAGGTTTCCATCATGTCCCCCCTTTCCCTTCTTCCTCCTGTAACATATATAAAGGTTTCCATCATGTCCTCCTTTCCCTTCTTCCTCCTGTAACATATATATAGGTTTCCATCATGTCCCCCCTTTCCCTTCTTCCTCTTGTAACATATATAAAGGTTTCCATCATGCCCCCCCCTTTCCCTTCTTCCTCCTGTAACATATAGGTTTCCATCATGTTCCCCCTTTCTCTTCTTCCTCTTGTAACATAAATAAAGATTTCCATCATGTCCTCCTTTCTCTTCTTCCTCTTGTAACATATATAAAGGTTTCCATCATGTCCTCCTTTCCATTCTTCCTCTTGTAACATATATATAGGTTTCCATCATGTTCCCCCTTTCTATTCTTCCTCTTGTAACATATATAAAGATTTCCATCATGTCCCCCTTTCCCTTCTTCCCTCCTGTAACATATACTGTATTACAAATCTCTGGCACTTAAAGAAGCAGTTCACAATTTTTTTTGTTTGTCCCCCCCCACTAGGTGCTGGCTCATATACTCACCACAGGTGATCGGTGTCCTGCGGTGCGACTTGGTTCCGGTCCTGCAGCGCCGTTCAAATCCGTTGCGCACTCACGTCAACCGCTCCTGTGACTCCTCTTCTGTTTCCTGTGATTGAAGGCTGGAAGTCACTCTATACAATGCATTCTCTACGGGAGATCGTGACGTACGGCGTTCAATCACAGGAGACAGAAGAGGGGTCGAAGCTGTGCCACAGAACACCGATTACCTGAGGTGAGTATATGCACCAGGGCCTAGCGGGGTGGGGGGGACAGAATAGAAGAGGAATTTCAAGCAAAAATCTTCAAGCAGAAATTCCTTGCCTTTTGCTTAGTGTGCATGAGCCCCAAAGCAATCTTGTCTCCTTCTCCTGATATGCTGCTCTATTCCTCCCATTGTTGACAGCTCGTTGTCTAGGTTACAAATCACCAATCTGCTCTTAAAGGGGTAGTGGGGCGCTAAAAAATTATTCACAGAATAACACACATTACAAAGTTATACAACTTTGTAATGTATGTTATGTATGTGAATCGCCCCCTTCCCCGTGTCCCACCACCCCCGCCCGTGTACCCGGAAGTGTGTGGTGCATTATACATTACCTGATCCGTGTCGAGCCTGTCCGCTATCTTGTGCCAAACGTCATCTTCGAATCGCTGCCGCCGTCCCCCCTCCACCGCGTCATAACTGTGCTCAGCCGCGATTGGCTGAGAACAGTTATGCTCAGCCAATCGCGGCTGAGCAGCTGATGACGCGGCGGAGGGGGGACGGCGGCAGCGATTCGGCCATCCGTCCGAAGATGACGTTTGGCACAAGATAGCGGACGGGCTTGACACGGATCAGGTAATGTTTAATGCACCACACACTTCCGGGTACACGGGCGGGGGGTGGTGGGACACGGGGAAGGGGGCCATTCACATACATAACATACATTACAAAGTTGTATAACTTTGTAATGTGTGTTATTCTGTGAATAAATTTTTAGCGCCGCACTACCCCTTTAAAGCAATTGTAAGGGTCCATTTACACAGAAAGATTATCTGACATATTATCTGCCAAAGAATTTGAAGCCAAAGCCAGGAACAGACTATAAACAGAGATCAGGTCATGAAGGAAAGCCTGAGATTTCTCCTCTTTTCAGATCAATTCCTGGCTTTGAATTCAAATCTTTGGTAGATAATCTTTCTCTGTAAATGGTGCGTTTACACTGAACGATTATTATTTGAATTTTCGCAATAACAATCGCATTTGAGCGATAATCGGCTCGTGTAAACACAGCGAACGATCAAGCAACGAGCAAAAAATCGTTTATTGTGATCTTTCAACATGTTCTCAAATCACTGTTGGTCGTTTGCTAAAAATTCGCAGATCGCTTCTTGTAAACAGTCTTTCAAAGATTCACCCTATGTGTGAGATGGGCTTAAACGAACTTAAAGAGGACCTGTCACCCCCGGTGCCGGGGTGACAGGCTCCCGACCCCCCATTAGAGCCCCTCATACTTACTTGATCGCGCTGCTGAGATAAGTCCGACGCTCATAGAGAATGAATGGAGCGTCGGACTCACCTTTCATTCTCTATGAGCGTCGGACTCACCATTCATTCTCTATGAGCGTCGGACTCACCATTCATTCTCTTTGAGCGTCGGACTGACCATTCATTCTCTACGAGCGTCGGACTCACCATTCATTCTCTACGAGCGTCGGACTCACCATTCATTCCCTATGAGCGTTGAACTCACCATTCATTCTCTATGAGCGTCGGACTAACCATTCATTCTCTATGAGCGTCGGACTCACCATTCATTCTCTATGAGCGTCGGACTCACCATTCATTCTCTATGAGCGTCGGACTCACCATTCATTCTCTATGAGCGTCGGACTCACCATTCATTCTCTATGAGCGTCGAACTCAACATTCATTCTCTATGAGCGTCGGACTCAACATTCATTCTCTATGAGCGTCGGACTCAACATTCATTCTCTATGAGCGTCGGACTCACCATTCATTCTCTATGAGTGTCGGACTCATCTCAGCGGCGCGTGCGCCGGGCTTCCCGCGGGGACATCTCCATCCCAAAACCAGCCAGAGAAGTGGGACCTGGCACGATCAAGTAAGTATCAGGGGCTCTAGCGGGGGGTCGGGAGCCTGTCACCCCGGGACAGGTCCTTTTTAAAAACGATCGGAATAACGATTTTTCTGACAATCTATTCGTCTACACGCTGATCATTATAAAAACCAAATTGTTGCTTTAAAATTGTTAAACGATCGATTGGGCGAATTATCACTTTGTGTAAACGCAGCATTACACGGAGTGATAATTCGCCCAATCGATCGTTTAACGATTTTGAGGCAACGATTTAGATAGATAGAGCTATAATGTAGATGTATAGCAAGATTGTATAATAACCTAGACAATGGGCTGTCAACAATGGAAGGGAGAGCAGCATATCAGGAGGAGGCTGGTTTGCTAAATGAATGGATTAGCAAAACTTTATAACTTGAAGAGTCCTACATGATTGACTATTTTAATGGAAGTGGGAATACCCCTTTAAGAGAACTAGCATCAAGTCTTTATAGCCTTTATAACCAATAATCACCTTCTAAGTTATCATAGACCATGTCCTCATCCAGGCTGGTGTCTAATACAGAAGGTATAAAAAGAAAACTCGACAACTTCTTTTATCCACTTTCCAAAGTTCTATTCTAAAATCTACACTTTCCGATCCAAAACCTCTACTGCACATGCGCGGGGGGAAGTGATCTCATACACCCCCTCTACACTAATAGTGCCCTTGCCAGTCACAAGATGGCGGCTTCCTTACGGCTGCTGCCGGGACTGACAGCCCGTGTGCCGTGCAGCCGCCGCTCCCTGTCCTCGTCCTCCTCGGCGGACATACGCCGCACGTTCCTGCGTTATTTCGAGGAGCGACATGGACACCGGCACGTCCCGTCCTCCTCCGTCCGACCACGGGGAGACCCCAGTCTGCTGTTCGTAAACGCGGGCATGAACCAGGTGAGGTCACGTGAGGCCGGCGCTGCGTTGGATTGGCTGTAGGGGGGGGGGGGACGTGTTTTGAGGTTGTCAAGGTGCTGGAGGGCATGGGGCGGGGCCGTGTAGATGATTGACAGGTTAGGTGTGTTGATGGGAGCTGTTCACACGGTGCGGTTATTATAACTTGTATATTCTCTGTATATAATTAACAGATCATGTATGGGTAATGGTGCTGCAGAAAATGGGTTTATTTCGCTTATGGACATTAATTACCTTAAATGTCACATGAGTGATAAGTATGTCACATAATGTTTTCTAAGCTCATCACATGACTGATACCTGCATGTCCCCCCAGATAGTCATCAGGACGTTAATAATGGTACCACTGTCCCGTCCGTGCGCCTTATTGGCAGTTGGGGAGTCATGTGATATTTTCTTTTTCCCCAGTTTAAGCCGATCTTCCTGGGTACAGCGGACCCCCGGAGTGAGCTGGCACGATACTGCCGGGTGGTGAACAGTCAGAAGTGTGTGCGAGCTGGTGGGAAACACAACGACCTGGAGGACGTGGGCCGCGACGTTTACCACCACACCTTCTTTGAGATGCTGGGAAACTGGTCGTTTGGAGATTACTTCAAGGTATAAGAATGACAACGTCTGTGACCCCTGACCTCATACCACCATTATATGTCCCCACACACACACACAACATACCCCCATGTACTAATATCTGCCCCTGACTTGATAACTCCACATACAGATATCTGCCCCTCCAACATACCGCCACATACAGATATCATCCTGACCAACATACTGCCACATACAGATATCAGCCCGACCAACATACTGCCACATACAGATATCACCCCGACCAACATACGGCCACATACAGATATCACCCCGACCAACATACCGCCACATACAGATATCTGCCCCTACCAACATACCGCCACATACAGATATCTGCCCCTCCAACATACCGCCACATACAGATATCTGCCCCTCCAACATACCGCCACATACAGATATCTGCCCCTCGAACATACCGCCACATACATATATCTGCCCCTCCAACATACCGCCACATACAGATATCTGCCCCTCCAACATACCGCCACATACAGATATCTGCCCCTCCAACATACCGCCACATACAGATATGACCCTCCTCAACACACCGCCACATGCAGATACCTGCCTCTTCAACATACCTCCACATACAGATATCACCCCCAACATACCGCCATATACAGATATCTGCCCCTCCAACATATCACCACATACAGATATCTGATCCCAACATACCACCACATACAGATATCTGATCCCAACATACCGCCACATACAGATATCTGATCCCAACATACCGCCACATACAGATATCTGATCCCAACATACCGCCACATACAGATATCTGATCCCAACATACCGCCACATACAGATATCTGATCCCAACATACCGCCACATACAGATATCTGATCCCAACATACCGCCACATACAGATATCTGATCCCAACATACCGCCACATACAGATATCTGCCCCTCCAACGTACCGCCACATACAGATATCACCCCAACATACTGCCACATACAGATATCACCCCCCCCCCCCCCACACACACACACACACACACACACACACACTCACACCGCCACATACAGATGTCACCCCCCCACTACCACCACATACAGATATCTATTCTGGATGATTTCCTGCAGGAGGAGGCGTGTATGATGGCTTGGGAGCTGCTGACACACTGTTACGAGATCCCTGCTGAGCGCCTCTATGTCACCTACTTCCAGGGAGACCCCGAGCTCGGCCTCAGTGCAGATGAGGAGACCAGGGAGATCTGGATGAGCCTGGGGTAAGTGAGGCCTGATAATCTGTTCTAGATCTCCAGTCTGGAGGGTTCTCATCATATGTCTCCCCCCCCCCCCCCCCCCCCCCCATTAGAGTACCGCCGTCCCGTGTCCTGCCAGGCGGTTTAAAGGAAAATTTCTGGGAAATGGGGGACACGGGCCCCTGCGGGCCCTGCACGGAGATTCACTATGATCACATTGGAGGAAGAAACGCTGCAGCCCTGGTGAACCAGGACAGTCCGGACGTGGTGGAGATCTGGAACCTGGTGTTCATGCAGTATAACAGGTAGATGAACCCTGCTTGAGGAGCCTGTAGGGAGGGGGGTCTTGTGTCCCTGCCAGTAGGTTACTATGATGGGTCATTAACTAGAACCTATTGTTTATAATTCACAACAACCTATAAAAACTGTAAAGAGTAGACCGCCAGTCTAGTACTGGTAGGGGATGATGATCTAGAACCCATACTTTACATACAAGACTGGGTAGTGTAATCTAGTTCAAAATGTGCACTGAATATAACACATCCCAAACCTTTCATTAATTTATTATTATAGCTGGCTCACGGGTGTCTAGAACCAAGCCTTGCTATTATGAAGGATGTGGTGTTTATGTAGCGTCACAGATATATCTCAATCTAGAACAGGGATGGGGAACCTTCGCCCTCCATCTGTTGCAAAACTATAATTCCCATCATGCCTGGACAGCCAAAGCTTTAGCTAAAGGGACAAAGGTTCCCCATTCCTGATCTAGAACTTGTTACTAACACATTAGAAAGACTAGTGCTGCTTTTACACGGAACGATTAACGTGCGAATTTGCACGATAACAATTGAATACGAACGATAATCGTACGTGTAAACGCAGCAGACGATCAAACAACGAGCGAAAAATCGCTCATTTTGATCTTACAACATGTTCTCAAATCGTCGTTGGTCGTTCGCCAAAAATTCGCAGATCGTTCCGTGTAAACAGTCGTTCACCGATTTAACCTATTAGCGAGATAGGCTTAAGCGATCGCAAAACGATTTTTCCGTACGATATATCGTTCAGTCTAAACGCTGATCGTTATAAAAAAAAATCGTTACTTCGAAATCGTTAATCGTACGATCGGGTGAATTATCGCTCCGTGTAAACGCAGCATAAGTTTTGGTAATAGTTATTTGTAATAATCTAGATCCTGGAGTTTATAATTTGCAGCAGATAAGTCTCTGTAGTCGTGATAACCTAGAACACAGGTGTCAAACTCAGGCCCTCCAGCTGTTACAAAACTACAATTCCCATTATGCCTGCACAGCCAAAGATAAAGCTTTGGCTTTCTGGGCATGATGGGAATAGTAGTTTTGCAACAACTGAAGGGCCTGAGTTTGACCCCCTTCCCCCCTGATCTAGAACCTGCCATACAGTAGTGTAATTAGATTAAGCTAATAAGCCAATTAAAAGACTTTGATTAGTCTAAAACCTTGTCCTTGTGTAATACAGGGTTATGATTCTCTAGAACCTGCTGTTACTGAAGGATTATGGGTAGGTATTGGCTGTCTAGAACCTTGTCCTTACGTAAAACAGGGTTATGATTCTCTAGACCATGCTGTTAATGAAGTATTATGAGTAGTTATTGACCGTCTAGAACCAGGTGTTCATGTAACAGCTGGTGATTAGGATAATGCAGGTGATGATGATACAGAACCAGGTGTTATAAGCTATAACTGTTGGATCATGATAATCTAGAACCTGTTCCTGTAATTTTTGGCAGGGAGGCCGATGGAAACCTCAGGAAGCTGCCACAGTGTCATGTGGACACCGGAATGGGACTGGAGAGATTGGTCACCATCCTACAAGGCAAACGCTCCAACTACAGCACCGACCTGTTCTCCCCCATCCTGGAGGCCATTCAGAGGGTGAGTATCACCGATCACGTTCTCAGGTGTTTAGAGATGTCACCTGTGTGACCTGGACCAATAGGCTTCTCTCCTCTCAGACCTCACAGGCCCCTCCGTACCAGGGTAAGCTGGGTGCAGAGGATGCCCATCACGTGGACATGGCGTATCGGGTGGTGGCCGATCACATCCGGACCCTGTGCGTGTGCATTGCTGATGGGGTGTACCCTGGGATGTCCGGAGCAGAGTGAGTGCTAACAAATGCCCCACAACCCAGGCTAAATCACAGGGTGACTGTGGGTACCAAGCAGGGACATTCAGGGGGTTTGTAAAGCTAGGGGCTACTAATACAGTGGGGGTCCAAGCAACAAAGACATTCGGGAAGTTGGAAAAGCTGAGTGACTATTAAAGCGGTACTCCAGGCGAAAATCTTTTTCTTTCAAATCAACTGGTTTCAGAAAGTTATATAGATTTGTAATTTTCTTCTATTTAAAAACCTACAGTCTTTCAGTACTTATTAGCTGCTGTATGTCCTGCAGGAAGTGGTGTATTCTTTCCAGTCTGACAGTGTTCTCTTCTGCCACCTTTGTCTATGTCAGGAACTGTCCAGAGCCGTAGCAAATTCCTACAGAAAACCTCTCCTGCTTTAGACAGTCCCTGACATGGACAGAGGTGGCAGCAGAGAGCGCTGTGTCAGACTGAAAAGAAAACACTACTTCCTGCAGGACATACAGCAGTTGATAAGTATGGAAAGACTAGAGATTTTTAATTAGAAGTAAATTACAAGTCTATGTAACCTTCTGAAACCAGTTGATATGAAAGAATAATATATTTGCTGGAGTACCCCTTTTAATATAGGGGGATGTTTCTCGGCTATATGAAAAAGCTGTGTGACTGATAATACAGGGTTTGTCCCCAGATACAGACATTCAGGGGTCTGGAGAAGCTAGGTGAGAGCTGTACGGTGGCCATATTGATCATCACCCAGCTTTTTCAGAACGGACATAACTCGGATGGTGCTGGGATCCTGATACTCTGCATCCTCTCCCCCTCCAGGCTGGTGTTGCGGCGGATCCTGCGCAGAGCCATCCGCTTCTCCTCTGAGGTTCTCCGCGCTCCCCCCGGCTCGCTGTCCTCCTTGGTTCCCCCGGTGGTGCAGATCTTAGTAGGTGGAGACATGGTGGTCCGGCCCACTACTTACTTTGTTACTGTGCTGAATCCTGACACTGTGCGGTTATGTTACAGGGGGAAGCCTATCCGGAGCTGCAGCGGGAGAAGTCACAGGTCAGTGCTGCCTCATCCTCCTCATTGTCTGTATAATGTCATCACAGCTGAGGGTTTGTTCCAGTGTGTCCAATGAGTTATGCACAGTTATCACCATTAACTCTATGGCCCCTACCAGTCACATGACCCAGATGTGTTGCATTATGGGAGTTGTAGTGTTCACTTCTAATCTAGCAGCACTGCAACTCCAGGAATGCATGACAGTGTTGTGTGAAGAGTAGACGCCAATGTTCTTGAATGATCGGTGTGATTTTTACGTTAATTTCAGATCATGAAGATTCTGAATGAAAGTGAGGAGGCATTTCTGGCCTCCCTCCAGCGGGGGCGCCACATCATGGACCGCACTATTCAACAGGGAGGAGCTAGTCAGACATTCCCAGGTAAGTGATGAGACTGCGGCTTAGTATGATGTGATGGTGTTCTGCGTTCTTATGCAGTGCTCTCTCCGCAGTGGGTGTGGCCTGGTCTCTGCACCGGAACCTGGGCTTTCCCCTGGACCTCATTGGGTTAATGCTGGAGGAGAGAGGACTGGCCCTGGATATGGCGGCTGTGGACCAGCTGGCTGCGGAGGAGGCTGAGGTCAGTGACTGCACATACATACACATGGCACCTGTAACAGCACCCCCTGCTGCCCCCTTCCTGCACTCTGCAGTATCTGATTGGATATCTGATATTTTCTGTGTTTTAGATGAAGATGAGAAACCAGCAAGCAGACGATGCCCCTGCTCGGCTGCAACTGGATGTCCTTTCTCTTTCTGAGCTACAGCGCAGGGGGATCCCCGGCACCAATGATTCACCCAAATACAGCTACAGGCTGGGGGCCGACAGGAAATACGGTAAGATGGCTGGCATCACTCTTTTATATGGTCACCTTATCGGTATGTATCATCATGTTAGTGTCTCCCGACAGTATTTAGTCCCTGCCAGGCCACCGTACTGATGCTGTACAAGGACCAGGCCCTGGTGTATGACGTGGACAGAGGGCAGCGATGTGCCGCCATCTTGGACCGGACCTGTTACTATGCTGAGCAGGGGGGACAGAGCTGTGATGTGGGGTACTTCACACGAGAAGGGGAGCAGGTGAGGGTGACTGATCATGGACTGTTTGCGGCGCCTCCTTTTTTTCTGATTGTGTGCTCTGGGCTGATGCTCCTTTGATCTGTCCCTTCCCTGCAGGACGTCCTATACCCAGTGGAGTCGGTGCATGTGGCCGGAGGTTACGTGGTACATGAGATCACCGCCGCCAAGCCACTGAGGGTGGGGGATCAGCTGACTCTTTACCTGGATGAGGTGTGTGCACACGACATACTGAGCAATGGCTTAATCTTCTGAGCATCCCCCGCTGATTCAGTGTCTGTGCTCTGCTGCATTGTGTGTCATTTGCTAATTGTAGGCTACACTGAAGTGCAGTCTGCTGGCACACTACACCACACTGCACTAGGCCATGTTCACACAATGTAATTGTTGTATTAATCAAGGCCATGATTTATACAAAACTTACGTTACACTGCAGTCAATGGGATCCCAGCCAGAGCGTATACACATAGTATACCCTCTGGCCGGGATCCCTTGCGGCCGCAGCAAAAACTATCATGCCAGTTTTGTGCGGCTGCTATTCACTAAATAGCGGACGCACATCCCTGACAGGTCACGCAATGGAGAGTGCAGCTCCAGCCGAACTTTACATTGTGTGCTATGGTGAATTGGGATGCACACGCACACGAATGTGCCTACATCCCAATTCAATAAAAATAAAGATTATCCAGCTGGGATGATCTTCACTAACAGCGACTGTTCTGTGACCCGGCAGGTGCTTTACGCCGTGATATTGCTTTATGGTGTATCAAGGGGGTTGTAGTGTGTGAGACCCTCACGTTATCTCATGTACAGTGCAGCAGTTTATTGCATTATGTGGTCTTTGTGTCGCCGTTACAACATGGATGGCAACACTGTATTACAAGTCAGTGTAGCATGCAGTGTTTCTAAGTCACAGGTAAACACTACATCTCTCACAATGCAACACAATGGAATAGTGCATTGTATTATAGGAGCTGCAATGGTTCCACATCAGAAGTAATCAGAGATGAAGGTGCAGACTGTGGGCGCCATAACATATACAGTGTTTCCCTGAAAATAAGACTGCCTTATATCCCCCCCCCCAACAAAAAAAAAACTGGCTCTATGGGGGAGATTTATCAAACATGGTGTAAAGTGAAACTGGCTCAGTTGCCCCTAGCAACCAATCAGATTCCACCTTTCATTTTCCAAAGAGTCTGAGGAATAAAAGGTGGAATCTGATTGGTTGCTAGGGGCAACTGAGCCAGTTTCATTTTACACCATGGTTGATAATTCTCCCCCTGTCTTATTTTCGTGTGATGTCTTATTTCTGTGAGGGAGGCAGGGGGAGAGGGTGTCTTACTTTCGGGGGGTGCCCTAGTGTAGAGTAGGGGGTGCCTTACTTTAAGTTAGAGGGTAGAGTAGGTGGGGTGTGTTATTTTTGGAGGGCATCTTATTTTTGGGGAAACGCAGTATATAAAGTCATATAAACATCACAACTCCTAGAATGCAATGCAGTACTTCGATGTGATGCATTGTGGGAGATTTGTGTAGGGTTTCCCATCCTTCTAGTAGTGTAATAATCTGATGTAGTGCATTGTGGGAGATGTAGTATTCAATGAAGAGATGCAGCAGAGTATGACCCCTCAGGGATGAATGTCACACTGATAAGGTCACTGATGCCATGTTGTAATTCTCCCCCCCCAGGGTCAGCGGCTGGCATGTATGGTGAAGCACACCGCCACCCACCTGATGAACTTTGCCCTGCGTCAGGTCCTAGGTGAGAGCGCAAACCAACGTGGGTCCCATGTCACCGCAGAACGCCTACGCTTTGATGTTAGCATCATGGTGAGCATGCCCGCATACTGTATACTGTTTGACTTCTACACTCTGCTGATAGTATACGGATACCAGGGGCTGTATAATAGCTATATACTGTGTGACTTTTACCCTCTGCTAACAGTATATGGCTACCAGGAGCTATATCATTGCTATACACTGTGCGTCTTCTACTCTCTGCTGACAATATACAGATACCAGGAGCTGTGTGTCTTGTACCCTCTCTTGACAGTATACGGATATGGGAGCTGTATGGTAGCTATATACTGGGCGTCTTGTACCCTCTCCTGACAGTATACGGATACCAGGAGCTTGTATAGTGAGGGTGACCTCTGTAAATTTGTGTCTTAGGGAGCACTAAGCATTCAGCAGTTGCAGAAGGTGGAGACGCTGCTGCAGGATCTAATCGCTCAGGATCTGGAGATCGACACGGCACACGTCCCCCTCACCGACGCCAAGTGTATCGCAGGTCTAAGGACTGTGGATGAGGTAGTAGCCAATCCTGTTTCACACTCTGCTGAATTGTATTGTGGGAGATGTGCAGAATTGTGAATTACTGCAGTGGGGGGGGGGGGGGATGAGTGACCCCTCCATACTGTACACCTTGGGGCCTGCAGGATCAGGATAGAGCCTGATGAGAGTGGTAGTTGTGCAGCAGGTCTGACCTTATGTTATCTGTTGTCCCTTCCCCCACATAGTTCTGTGTCTATAGGGTTCTTTATGAATGATCTGTAGGGATTTACAGGGCTGTCTCCCCCTGGCAGGTGTATCCAGATCCCGTCCGTGTGGTCTCGGTTGGGGTCCCTGTGGAGAAGCTGATGAATCGTGGCTGTCAGGACGGTCTGCAGACATCTGTGGAGCTCTGCTGCGGGACGTGAGGAATCTGTTTACTATGGATCTTATTGGGGTAGTCTGGCTGGGGAGACCTCCTGTGAGTGGCCTCCGATTTAGCACTCACATCACATGGGGCCCTCTGAGTAGAGAGACAAAAGGCGGTGGAGAGAGATGTTAGATCATTAGGCAGCCCCTGTAATGGATGTCATGTCCAGCATGAGCTCCCCCCCCATCATGTCATTGCTCCTTCTCCCCCCAGGCATTTACACAGGACGGGAGCCATAGAAGACGTGGTGATCATCTCCGAAAAACCATTGGTTAAAGGGATTGTCCGCCTCATCGCCATCACCGGAGAAGAAGCCAAACAGGTGGGTGTCATAATAGAGGTGAAATATTGTCCAGTCACCTCCAGAGCAGTGTTCACTATTCTTATTCGGTCATTGAGTATATGAAATACTTGGGGCTGTGTTGTTGTGATTTTGTATATACCAGGGTTAGGGAAACACTTGGCTCTGCAAAACTACAACTCCCATCATGCCTGGAGAGCCAAAGCTAAAGCTTTGGCTTACAGGCATGATAGGAGTTGTAGTTTTGCAACAGCTGGAGAGCCAAGGTTCCCTACCCCTGATATATACTTACACAAGCTGTTGGCTTACATTGCATCACCGATCCATCAGCAGAGGGCGTCCTTGTACTGGATCAAAGTATAGCCGGACCCCCAGGAGAGGGGAGTCAATTATATTGGGGTCTCCCAGCAGCTCTGGATGAGAATCAGTACTAGAAACATATAAAACAAATTATTTGCATACTACATATGTTGGTGAGGTGACACGATATAAGAAAAAAAAACGCGTAGCACATGACCGCCAATCCTCAGGAGCCTTCGCAGTGAATAACTCCAGTGTAATTTTCCTGATCCACAGGCGCGTGAGACTGGGCAGGTTTTATGGACGGAGGTGGAATCCATCACAGAGCGCATGAAGACGAAGCCCAACACACTGAGTGATGCCCAGCAGCGCTCCAGAGAGGTCGGACTCCTCACATGGGTAAGTGGACTGGAAAATATCCTGTGCATCCCCAGTTGTGGCAGAACTACAACTTCCAGCATGCCTGACTGCCTCCATCTGCTGGACCGCCACAGGTTGGGGAACGTTACTTTAAACAGAATAGACTGGGAGCAGATGCTCCAGATCTATCCCAGAGTGATAAGTATGGCGCCACCTGTAGGCTGACATCAAATTAACTATTAGTTGTCTTAAAGAGGACCTGTCACCCCCCGTGCCGGGGTGACAGGCTCCTGACCCCCAGCTAGATACCCTTATACTAACCTCATCTGGTCATCGAGTCCCGCTCGGAGACGGAGATATCTTGGTTAGAAGCCGGCGCGTGCTACAGAGATGAGTCCGGCTCCATTCATTCTCTATGGACGCCGGACCTATCTCCAGAGTGCGCGCGTCGGCTTCTGACCGGGATATCTCCGTCCCGGGACCGGCTCCGGGAACAGGACTCGGCCAGATGAGGTTAGTATAAGAGGATCTAGCTGGGGGTCGGGAGCCTGTCACCCTGGCATGGGGGGTGACAGGTCTCCTTTAAAGTGTCACTGTCATTTAAAAAAAATTTGCAGAAAGAAATAGTACAGGCAATTTTAAGAAACTTTGTAATTGGGTTTATTTTTATCATGAAAAAGCAATTTGAAGCTCTCCTCCCTCCCCTCTTTATGGCTCTCTTATGGAGAGGGGAGGGGTGGAGGTAGATAAGGCACAAAAACAGGACAGCAAAGAGTTAATTTACAGCTACATCACCAGGCTAAGCTCCCACTGTGTAATCCTGTGTTCTCTGCTCTCCGCTGGTGACTAATCTCCCCCTCCCCCCTCCTCTCTCCTTAGGTTACACGGGGCTCGATTGATGTAAAAGAGTTGAGATTTCCTGATAATGAGCAAAGAATGAGAGAGGAGGGAGGGGACCTGGGGAAGTCTTTTTGAATGCAGATAATGGCATAGTTGCCTAATAAACCCAATTACAAAGTTTCTTTAAATCGCCTGGACTATGATTTGATTTGTGCAAAAAAAGTGTGACACTTTAACAAAATTGTACATCGTATTTAAAGCGTAACTACAAAATATTTTGACCATTTAGTTTTAGTTAGTTAGGGACATTTTAAGAATTTTTGCAATATACAATAATAATCTAAAATGAACAGTTTCCCTAATACATCTAGCTGAATGTGCTCTCAGCCCTCTGTCTGCCTGTGCATTACTTGTCCCTTCCTGCTGGCCACGCCCCTCTGGAGATCTGTACTCTATGTACAGGTTCTCAGCCAGCAAGGACACGACAGGCAGCTCACACTGTAATCCCCCCACTGTTACATGTAATGTAGGGCAGGGCTGTTATATGTAGTGTAGGGCAGGGCAGGGCTGGTATATGTAGTGTAGGGCAGGGCTGTTATATGTAGTGTAGGGCAGTGATAGCAGATAACAGTGTGCACATGGATTATACATGTTATTCCCATAAGGCTCTGGTGGTCTCTGCTATGTTAGGGAGGCAGCAGGTGCACTGTCCCTACAGACCCCCAGCTTCCCTCTCCTACCTCAGTGTGGAGCCGGCAGCACTGCATCCCCACTGAGCAGGAAGTAGTGGAGGCTGAGGGGTTTGCTGTGCAGGACAGGCTGAGGTTCTGGGGCAGGCTGTCAGCAGAGGTGAGTGATGGCCCCAATATTACTGATTGATGTACAGCCCACCTGCTGCCGGAGCAGGGGGTGGGGCTTGCCGTCCAGCGGCCGGGCTTATCAGGATATTTATTTGTGTGGGGCAAATTAATGTCCCAATAAGCCCCGCCCCAGGACGACAAGTGTACTTTGGGCTGTACATCAATCAGTTATATTGGGGCCATCACTCACCTCTGCTGACAGCCTGCCCCGAGCCTCAGCCTGTCCTGCACTGACTGCAAACCCCTCAGCCTCCACTACTTCCTGCTCAGTGGGGATGTAGTGCTGCTGGCTCCACACTGAGGTAGAAGTGGGAAGCTGGGGGTCTGTGGGGACAGTGCACCTGCTGCCTCCCTAACATAGCAGAGACCACCAGAGACTTATGGGAATAACATGTATAATCCATGTGCACACTGTTATCTGCTATCACTGCCCTACACTACATATACCTGCCCTACACTACATATACCAGCCCTGCCCTACACTACATATAACAGCCCTGCCCTACACTACAGTGTTTCGTAAGCTGTAGAGCAGCAGCTTGGAGAACACCTGTACAGTTAACGTTCACAGGTTTAGTGATTATGTTTGGGTTTTACATTGCGATTCTTCTCTATGTTCGATGCTTGCTGTCCACATTTTGTTTACATTTGGAGCCTGAAAACTCCAAATAACTGACAGCATGCAGAGAGCTTAGAAAAGGTGCCTGCTAGACTGCAGGCAGAACACACAAGCTGCAAAGCAGAAGATGTTGTCTCCTCCGCTGTCCAAGATCAGTCACTGATCCATCCTGGGCAGCAGCTCTTCTACTCTGGTTAGCAGTGGTGGAGGCGGCCTGCAGGGCGGCGCCCTATACTCCCCAAGGTGAGCGCTGTAATGCTTTTTATCTCTGTTTTCCAGAGTGTGGACAATGCCCCCATGCCTCAGTGGCAGAGAAAGGAACTACAGGCGTCTCTCAAGACTTTGCAGAGATCTGCCAATACGGCGTTACGCAAGGTGGAAGAGCAACTGGTAAAGATGGTGGTGTTATCTGATTGTGGCTTATCTCCCAGAGCTGTAATTCCTATTCTGTTGCTTTACACCCTGTTTGATAAATCTCCCCCTTTTTCTCTTGCAACCCAACTGTACTTTCTAGGAGTCAATGCATAAACAGGTTCTCCCCTATCTGTGGCCAAGGGGCCCCTGGATCAGAGTGTTGAGGTATAGATCAGGGGTCCTGTATGACAATCCATATGGCACTGCTGAATAGTGAGTGCAGCTCTGGAGTATAATACAGGATGTAACTCAGTAATGTATGTACATAGTGACCACTTTTCCTACCCACATGTTTCCCTGTTTCAGGCTATGGGGATGGTTCAGAGTCTGGCAGAGAAGTATTCTTCCCATCATCCAGTTATCGTGGACTCTGTATGTGTGGAGTCTCTTCCGGTGAGTAGTTATATAGATGACAGAATTGTGGGGATATTTGGAACCATTGATATAGATGTTGGGTTAATCTGCAGTGATCGGGAGGATGTGTAACCCTGCAGAGCAGTAACTTATGATGATCTTTACTACATGTCTTAGGGTACTATTACACTATTATCGCTCCGTGTAATAAATACAACGATCATCGGCTGATCGTTGATATAGGTTAGAACCTATAATTGTCGGGTGCTGACCGCGCACCGCTACGTGTAATAGCGGTGCGCGGCCAGCAGCTGATGATCTACATTACCTATCTACACTCACGGGCTGCTCCTGTGGTCTGCTTCTCCACGGGTCCCGCTTGCTCTAGCTGGGACCGCCGCGTCCTGTGATTGGCTGAGCGACCTGTCAGCTGACAGGCCGTTCTGAAGTTAGAGCGCGCGGGACCCGGGGAGAAGCGGACCGCAGGAGCAGCCCTGGAGCGTGGATAGGTAAAGTATATAGTTTAACCAAGGGCTGCAAGGACATCGGTAACGATTATCGGGCCGTGTAATAGGATCGACGCTCATTTACAGGTATTATCGGGCCCTCGTCGGCCCGTGTAATACTACCCTTAGAGTCGCCGTCTTCTGTAAGTATTCTCAGTTCTATAAGCAGAAGGCCATGTCCTCACTACTTATAGGGAGATTAGATTTTTAGCTCTGTTACCTTCCCCCCCCCCCCCCCCCCCCCCCCACACACACACACACACACACACACTATCTTCTCAGTCTTCAGTGTCCCCGGTTTCCGTCTATGTCTCCAGTTTTATTTCTGCGTCTCCGGTAGGTCCTGGTGAAGCTGGTGAATCAGTTGTGTGACAGATGTCCGGGTTCGGCTGTGATGCTGCTTGGTAAGCACAGCTCCAGAAAGGTGTTGTGTGCCTGCCACGTCCCAAAGGTGAGCTGCTACGTTGTACCAAATCCTCAGCCGTGTGATCAGAACTAGGATAGGACAAGTTAAAACCCTTTTGTTCACTGGCAAATATATGCATACACACGGAGGGGAGAGTTATCAAACATGGTGTAAAGTGAAACTGTCTCAGTCGCCCCTAGCAACCAATCAGATTCCACCTTTTATTCCTCACAAACTCTTAGGAAAATGAAAGGTGGAATCTGATTGGTTGCTAGGGGCAACTGAGCCAGTTTCACTTTACACCATGTTTGATCTCCCCCATAGTGTCTATTATCTGCAGAACTTTATAGAATAGTTAAAGGAGAACTCTGGACTGGGGTGATTTTTGGCAGTTTTCTGGGGAGGATAAAAGAAGCATTGTTGCTGGTATCCTGCAGCTTCGGTCCCCCGCCCCTGGCTGCTTGTGGGTCTGAGTGGGGACCTAGGATGTGACATGTTTGCCCCGCTACGGCCGCTGACTGTCACATCCTGGCTGTGACGTCCCAAGTCCCCACTCTGACTCCGGACCAGGGTACTGAAGTTGCTGGATACCAGCATCAGTGCTGGAGCGAGGGAAATGAGGGCATGTTACTTCTTTCTTCCTCCCCAGCACTCTGCCAAAAATCACCCCAGCCCGGAGTTCTCCTTTAATCCACTTAAGATCTGAAAGTATTTCTGGTGCTGTCCCTTCCCCGCACAGACCCCTTGTTTTACCTGGGGGAGAGGGTTAGGGGATGGCAGTGGGATCTCATATATTACTGCAGGGGGCTCTCATACTTTCCTGTTCTTCAGGGCTCGGTGCCTGGTCTGTCCGCTGCAGACTGGGCTGTGGCTGTGTGCTCCGCAATGAAGGGAAATGCAGGAGGCTCCGTCATTGTGGCTAATGGGACCGGGACAAGCAAGACCCTGGATGAGGTCCTGCAGATCGCCATGGACTTTGCACAGATGAAGCAGCAGAAGGATGTGTGACCATAGGGTGGACACTCTGTGATTAGACCACAACTATGGAGGATACTCATAGGTTATTAAGGCATGTGCAAACTGATGTGGATCCGCTCTGTAACACTGGTCAGATTGTCATATTGGCTCAATGAGCTTACAGCAAATTTGCAGTCACAGTTCAGGACTAATACTCCAGTCACCTCCAGAGCAGCACTCACTATTCTGCTGCTACATCATGTCTTCTGATCACCTACAGAGCTGCACTCACTGTACTGTCTGTAGAGAGCATACCCAGCTAGAATCCTTACAGGAGAATTCTCCAGGCCCAGGGCTGCAGTCTGATGCATCTTGGACAGATTGCAAGTGTTATTTTAGATGTTGTTGTTGTAAGCAGGGTGCTCTGTTTTTCCAAGGGGCAGCCAGCAGAATCAAGAATGCAGCTCTGGATATGCCAGGAACAGACATGACTGGTGTGCAGAATGTTTACTAGTTGAGTCTTCCCATGATACAGTGCTACGATCACTCTATGGAGATAAATAGTAGTCCTGGGTGTTCACAAAGCATCTGACACATTGTTCACACTGAATGGATTTTATTCCTTGTCATTGAGCGGAGATGAGTTCTTCTGTGATTCTGGCTGTTAGAGAGGTCGGACTTATGGCCGGTAAGACCCCAGTCTGGGACGTTCTCCTGCTGGCCGTTGGCTCAGGCGTCGGTGCGCTGTTCTCCTATGGAGAATATACAGATAAATGACTGCACTGTATATAACATGTTTTCATAGTTATTGTGTACTGTACCTTTAAGATGAGACCATTACTCATGCTGAAACTGAAGGTGACCATGGGTAGTGCCTTGCTGGAGCTTTGCTGAATGGGGGGGAGGTGAAATGTTTTTAGCAGAGTCTCTTCTACCTCAAACAAAGCCAAACGCTTCCTGAGCATCTGCTGGACCCGGAGTACTGCAGAGATATTGGGGGTTAATGATAGATATATAGAGAAAGCTCTCCCCTAGGTGATGTGTATGGAGCACTGCAGAGATATTGGGGGTTAATGGTAGACATATAGAGGGAGCTGCCCCCTAGGGGATGCAGGGCTGTGGAGTCTGAGCTAGTTTTGGCTGGGGTCGGAGTTGGAAAGAATGTACCGACTCCAGCTTAAAAACATCTTTAAAAATTTAAAATTGAGACTTGATATGAATTTTATGAAGTTTTGCTCATCAATATATTTTATGAACAACATTCTAATAGGACACTGGCCCTATTAATAAGGGTGGTCGGGGAAAAGTTTGTTTGTTTCTGAGCTGGAAGAGTCCATTGTGTGGGGGGAGATCTGTGCTGTTCTCTTCCTGGATGCCGGATGATTGTATATGAGCAGCAGTGTAATATGAAGATATCCTGTGTAATATAGAGGAGGAGAAGACATAAGTAGTGCAGCAGTAACCTCTGTCCTCAATGTGTTGTTTTCTCTCTGGGAGAAGATTGTGTCTTTTTCTTCAGTGTGCTATGGCTGCAGCAGGCTGTGTGTGTGCGCTATGGCTGCAGCAGGCTGTGTGTGTGTGTGCATGCTATGGCGGCAGCAGGCTGTGTGTGTGCGCGCTATGGCTGCAGCAGGCTGTGTGTGCGCACTATGGCTGCAGCAGGCTGTGTGTGCGCGCTATGGCTGCAGCAGGCTGTGTGTGTGCGCTATGGCTGCAGCAGGCTGTGTGTGTGCGTGCTATGGCGGCAGCAGGCTGTGTGTGTGCGCGCTATGGCTGCAGCAGGCTGTGTGTATGTATGCTATGGCTGCAGCAGGCTGTGTGTATGTATGCTATGGCTGCAGCAGGCTATCTGTGTGTGTGCGCTATGGCTGCAGCAGGCTGTGTGTATGCGCGCTATGGCTGCAGCAGGCTGTGTGTATGTGCACTATGGCTGCAGTGTTAAATAACTCCCCTGGTGTCTGACTGGCCATTTATGAAGGAGTTGGAGTTGGTCCTGATAAAATTCAGGAGTCGGAGTTGCGGCTTACCGACTCCACAGCCCTGAGGGGATGTATATGGAGCACTGTACAAATCCGTGGACCATACTGTATGTACAAACTTGCTGATCATTTCCCTTTAATTATAAATGGTTGTGTAGAGAGCTGCCCTCTAGAGGTGGTGTATGGAGGGCTTGTTAGTACCTCTTGCAATCAGAGCCCAGACACCACTAGCTGTAATATTGTGGTTGTAGGAGAATTGGGGTGATTGATCCTCCTTGGGCTTGGAGCACAGCATGTGCCATTGTGCTGCGCTATTACATTGGTTATCCTCCTGCCGCACTTACATGGGACTCTCCGAGCACTGGACGGGGAACGTGCCACCCACGCTTTCCGAAATCCGGCCCAGAATGGCAGTAATGAGTCTGTCAGCCAGTCATAGAGATGGTCGAATAGTGAGATGGAGGGTAGGTCACTGTGTGTCGCCCCTTCCGCCTCCAAGTCTCGCAGCGCCACCTCCAGGAGTTCTGAGGACAACTGTACACAACAACAAAAATTCAGTGGTTCCTTGTGTAATTTGGATGCGGGTTGTAGTGTTTATCTGCCTTATATATCACAATGAGCAGCCTCTGTCTTAGTTTGTTTGATTCCTCTGAGGGTTCTCCTGTGATAGAGAAGATTTAATGAGATTTTGGTCTCCATGGTTACAGACTACACACAGACCCTGTGTAGTCTGATTCTGCAGTCACACTTTCTTGTATCTCTCTCCTGCTTTTTACTATCTTACTACATGTATGTTACCAATAAATAAGGAACAGATGGAGGGAAGTATGACTGCAGGATTAGACTACAAAGGCTCCTGTGTAGTCTGTAACCATGGAGACACATAGTTATGTATCAGTGCTGTGGATGCTAAATTATAGATTTTTAATTAAGACTGTGTTAAGTTTCTGAATATTCCAGTTAGGTGGTGACTGAGATCATGATGAAGTAAACAATATCCACTCACGTGTAACTGTGTAAGTATAAGGTGGAACTATGGGTGGTATTATGGGACACTGGCAGACATTGTAGCTGTCTCTACTATAGAGCAGCTATGGTGAGCATTGTTATACAGGGACCATGTCTGGTGTCCCCATCCCTCTCGTCTTCTTACCTGGGGTGGTTCTGGTGCCGTTGGGGTCCTTTACCTGGGGTGGGTCCGGTGTTGGGTCAGTGGTGGTGGGGCCTCCTACTTGCAGTGTGGTACTGTTGAGGTTTCTTACCTGCAGCACAGGACTCCCATGTGGTAAGAGAAATCTCTCCTTGATCACTAGAACCTTCCTCTTCAGGAGCCCGTGGTCGGGCATGGCGTGATGAGCGTTCTTATACTTCCTCAGCTCCAGGCAGCACAGCAGGTTGTTCTCCAGCAGTGGGAGCCCCTCCTGGGAACCATGTGTCTGGAGATACTTCAGGAAGTGCAGGACTTCTGGAGTTGGCCATCCCCGAGACGCCAACTCAAGGGCTTGGTTAAAGGTGTTTCCATCATCTGCACTTGGCTGCAGCTGCACTGGATGATGCACATCGTCCCTCCGACCATGAAGACGCTTCACGGCCATTTTGGTACTTAGCGCTAAAAGAATTGGCTCAAGTCTCCCCCAACCTTCATTTCCTGACTGCTCCACTCCGCATTCCTTCAGCCGTCCAAACATCTCCCCCCAGAACTTGTTAAAAGAGGTGGCTAGGAGAGTAGCAAGGAACCTCGTGACCTGAGAGATGGATGAGCTGCCAATTGCACCCTTGGACAGTTCACTGGTCAGATGTTTCCTCAGTCCTTGCAGCTGTGGGTTTTGAATAGTGTCCAACTCTAGAAACTTCTGGACCAATCCCAGTAGCTTTCGCTGTTCAGTATTTGTTTGCAGTGCATGAAGCATCTCCAGTGTCCTCAGGGTCTGCAGCTCCTCGGTCTCCTGAACTACTTTCTTGTAGGCCTTATAAACCGCCCTGTGCTGAAGCATCTCCAGGGGGATGGTGGGATCAAGATCGGGAAGGCCTATGAGAAGACCGGAAACCATCAGGGGCTCTTTCTTTCTCTTGATTTTCTTGCCGCCTCCATAGCTTGGACCCCACTGTTGGTTTTCCTTGCTTGATCTACGGAAGACATGAAAATAACATGGAGCAGGGACAATCTCCAACCTGGAATCTACCATAGGTTGTTGTCTTGTGGAAAGCCCAAAGTATTGACTAGGATGCAACATTGTCCACTGTGTCATGGAGGGAGGTGGGACTAGATGTTTGGTTCCCTAAACTACAAAAACCAGCACCACTTTCTTGCAAGTTGCCTCCATTCTGTGGTTATGAGACTAGTGTCGGGCAGCGTGTAAAGTTGTGTCCCCCACAAGTCTTTACCTTTTCTTTCTCTGTTTCATCCCTCCATCTGCTGAGGACTCATGGGACTTGTGCGACATCGGAACGCAGAACCTATGAGAGGGAAGTAAAAGCACCATCAGTACAGCACTAGCATAGCTGAGGCTTTGTCACAGTGTGTAAGTGTAGATAAGATTGCCCCAGAGTCTAAAACATGAGACAGATTTGTGCTGCTCACAGGATCTGTCTTCACTGATACACTGTAACAAACCCTCAGATGCAATACCAGAACTAGGGATGGACTTTCAGCTTTTGGATGTAAATAATGACTACTCTTATTCACTGACAGCAATCAGAGGAGCGCAGTTGCAGAGGATAGGAGTCATAGCCCACGTACAGATACATCACGCTCGTCTCTTACCCCCACGTCACCCTCCTGATGCCAGGGGTCATGGCCGCCGCCCCGTGGACCTGTAGGGGCAACATGTCCAGGTGTGATGGGTTCTCAGAGCTGATAGTTCTGCACGGTGTTTAGTCCGGATCTGCGGCTTGAATAACAAGATGTAATCTCACCCAACATCTCAAGTGTCCTCCGAGTGTTGTTATTAAGCGCCTTACATCAGCGCTGTTAACCCTTCTGTCCCCAGGGCCCATGCCTGTTGTCAGGATGGAATAGCAAAGTGGAGATAATCCAGCAGCTTGGCTTAGAGACATGCTGGGACTTGTAGTTGTACACGCCGACCAAGTTTATGAATTTTTTTTTTATATTATTTGGAATCATATTTTGCTTTTGGATTATTAATTTTTTTAAAAAATGCAAAATACAACTATTTTTCTATGTTTTGGTATTTTATAGATTTTTGTGTTTTTTATTTTTTTATTTTTATTTATTTTATTTTTTTTATTATTTATTGCTGAGATTTTATTTCATACATGGCTTTTGTATTCTGCTGACCCCAGCTGTAGAGATTTCATTCTTGTTATTGGATTTGCCGATCCCTACTGTGATCCCTACTCCTCCCCCCCAATCATCACTTACTTTAGGAACATGGTGATGTCATACTTCAGAAATCGTATCCAGGGGTCACGCAGAGCAGCCAGGGCTAAGTGGTACGCAGACCCTAAATCCTCCAGCTGGATCCCTCCTGATGACCGGTCTGAGGGTCCCGAGCCTCGGCCGATGTGTCCACTATGCGGCCAGCTGTCACCTGGAAGATGTCAGGTCCTTAGGGGGTGTGGAAAGCTGAATTACATCATGTGACGTCCATTTGTCACTGATTTCCCAAGTTTTCACGCCCTTCTTTAAAAATGTTGTAACATCAGATGAAGGGAACACAGAGTAATCACATGATCATGCAAAAGTATCTGCCCCCCTGCACTTTATAGCCGTGTGCACCAGCAGCAGAGGTGATAATTGTAACCAGGCGCTTCCTATAATCCGCTCACATTGCAGGATTTCTTCCCAAGCTGTATATTATATAGATGTGCCCCACCCTATGGAGGCCACAGCTTGTACCTGCATGTGTGATGGACTCTGGAGAGACATCGGGGACCTGGTGCTGACTGGGACCGCTGCCATCCCGCTCCGTCCCCCATTCTCCATACTCGCTCAGTTCTTGCCATAGAAGGAAAATCTGAGTTGTCTTTGGCGGCTCAAACCTGTTGGTGAATTAAATGTGATGAGTCTATACCACCAGATGTGACTTCCCAGCCCTGTTCAGCCTAATCTGTCTGGTTCATGAGAAAATGCTAGAGTAGCATGAAGACTGAGGGCCTTATTCCATGGGACGATTATTATTCAGATTATCGTTAAATCGTTCGACTCTAAACGATAATCATTTGTTTGAATAGCAGTTAACGATTAACAACCGAACAAGAAATCGTTGATCGTTTAATAAGACCTGGACCTATTTTTATCGTCACTCGTTCGCAAATCGTTCACATTGAATAAGAAGTCATTCGGTCATTCGCAGTAGTGATGAACGCAATAGCGACAAGACGACCGCAAGAACAATCATAAGTAACGATTTTTGTTCCATGTAAATGGGTGAACGATTTCAGGTCTTTCGCAATAGCGGTCGTTTGGATCATTTATTGTTAACGATTATGCGAACGATAATCGTCCCGTGGAATAGGGCCCTGACACTTGTAGATCAGTCTGGTCATTGCCCTTATGGTCACCCAGTGGCCCAGATACAGGGGCTGCTCAGCTAGTTGGACCCTGGTGTCAATTGTGGCTCAGAGGCCTCTTTGCTGTATCATAAATGGCCTGTGGTTTATCAAGAGGGTCCCTAGTATAAATTGGGGGCCCAGGAGCCACGCTTGAGTTGTCACCTGTTAATATAGTGGAGAAAGGTCCCCCCAGCCTGGGTGTCATTCCTCAGAGATGGAATCATTCGATCTGGTATAGAGGAGTCGGGAATCTCCTGATCATCTGGATGACTGAGTATCTGAAATAGACGAACATTGCCCAGTGATTCCTGCTCTGACAATAAGTCTAGGTGGATTCAGAGCATGTGTTGTCATGGTTTCCCAAGATACATGAGGCTGGAGGACTTTAAATCGGTGGACCTTACCCCAGGGGTGGTGGACACAAGTTCATCCATGACTCCATCCATAAGAGGTGACGGATGAGTGATGACCACTGGAGACGCTGAGTCCGGTGACACCGCCTTTTGTCCTGTGTGCCTGAAAGCGTTTTGTAAACGTTTTGATGTTATATTATAATAGAACAGACATGAGCAATCGATCTCTTTACATATGTCATTCATAAAGAACAGGCAGGACCAACCAATCCGTCCACATATCCCATTCATACAGAGCAGACATGAACAATCAATCCTTGTACACATATCATGTCATGTGACTGCTGCCATTCCCATCTTTGCCTCGTTGTGAATCCGGAGGGTGATGCCAACCTTATAGGGTGCCGCCTTTGCTGGTGAATGAGGAACCTGGGGATCCAGTAGGCACGCAGGCGTCTGAGGGCATCGTATTGGGGTCTCCTTAGGGCGAGATAGGAAGGACCCAGGTTCTGCTGACACAGACGGATCTGCTCCTGAAATTGAATGACTGGCAGTAACATGGCCGCTCTGTATTCAGCCATCCTTTGTTCGAATCAAAGAGCATGGAGAGCCCAATAACCCAACCAGTAGCCAATCTTGGGGCTTCTCCTTCACATATCAATGGAGGAGAAGCCCCAACAACACCGCTCACCTGACACTCTGGACTCAGGAAGGGCTGATACTTATTCAGGAGGCTCCTGTCAGGAAACAACAAAGTAATTATTATAGTCTATCATGGTAGATACGAGATTCTTCAGAGAACGTGTTATATAGATGATTTACTTTTCCTCTATGGCAGCAGTGGCCTTGCCCATTGTCCTCCCTGCTCAGGAGGATATACATGATGGGAATTGTAGTTTTGCAACAGCTGTAAGGCCGAAGGGTTCCCATCTCTAATATACAGTGAGGCTCCTCATCTGTAGGGAGATGTTCTCCATCCACCCCAGGACATTACATACAGAGATCTCATTGACTGTGTCCACCAGAGTGAGTACTGAGGAGAATGAGGAGGCGTGCGCTACCCTAGCTGGACTGTACCTGAAGAGGTGGACACAGAGGTGCCGGGCATCCTCAGGGCCGTGACTGACTTCAAGATCTACAGACTGCTCCTTAAAAGCTTCACAGTCCATCCAGAAGTGAAACATCTGAATCCCCTGAGTGTCCTGGAGGAAGCGCATGAAACTTCCTACTCCTTCCCTCTGCAGAATAAGGAGGAAAACATCACTGTGACTGGGGCTAGAAGATTGTCCTGGGAGACACTGAACCAGCAGGGGGTACAATCAGATCTGAGATGCAGAATCCTGAGAGCTAGCAGGAAACCATCACAATTATGCAGGTGTTGTAGATGTGTCTGTGGGGTAATGTATGGTATTACTGATCCCCACCCACAGGCCAGATGACCTCACCGTGCTCAGAGCCTCCTCCTTCAGCCGCTGCAGGCCGGACATGGTGAGATTGTGCTGCTTCACAAAGTTCTCTTCCTCCTCGGTTATGCTGTGAAGATCTTCTATGTCTGTGCAGCCGATTCCCAACTCACTGTAACTCCAGGCAACACCACCAGGATCTCTATACAGATGATTAGAATTAGTGAGGTCTATACAGTCTGTGGGACTGAGGGCCTCAATGAGCCGTACCTGTAGTCCCCCTGGGCTGAGTCCTCTATGCGGAGCTGCAAACCCGGAGACTCCGAACAACTGGGATCTATACATATAATCATACAGAAAATAAATATTTGCAAACCCCCTCAGACACCAAAAAAATCCATCTTAACGGTTACTAATAGGGAGGTGGGGGATGCCGCTGCAGCTTCTTTGCTTCTCTAGAACATTGGGGATAATAATTATTTACCCTAAATCCATATAGATCACCAGGCATACTAAGCATTAACCCCTAAACCTCTGTAGACCACCATTAATACTAAATATACTTAATTTTCTTTAAACCACCAGACATACTCTGTATGCTTCTCCTAAACCTTTCTATATGAGATATACTCATTAACCCCTTAAACACCTTAGTCCCCAAAAATTCATCTAATGGTAAATAATAGAGAAGAGAGAGATGCATCTTCTGCGACTAAGACTGCATGCTGTGAGAGGGGAGGAGGAGCAGAAGATAGATACACCTAATTGATGAAAGGTGCACAGCCCAGCTCTGACATCACACATGAAGGAATCTACCTACCCCACAGGAAATAGCAAAAGACATATCGAGGTCTGCAGCAAGACACGGGTTACTAACCCCCACCCACAAATCTCCAGCCTCCTCATATCCCCCGGATCCAGCAATGTCCTCTAAGTATACAATAACTGGTCCCTGAGATTTTTGGTTATTGAGGCTGCTCCTCACCAATGGTGTCACTGTGAGTGAAGGTCGCATAGAGGTCACTGTCCGCCATCTGGGGGGCAGAAGGTTGGCAGAGACGTATAATGGCTTCTCCATACTGTGCCAGGAGCGACAATCTGTATGTGTCAGATTCATAACCTGCAGGGAGAAAACACCAACAAGTCACTGCAGGTGTGATGGCCGGGGACTGTCATGTGGCCTGTAGATGTCATTTGTGATCAATTTTACACTAACCCCTTTCCACCCCAGGAATTTGTAGTGACAATGTTCACCTTTTTCATTCTCTCTCTCTCTCTCTCTTTAACCACCTGGATGCCTCAGTTGCTTTGGACCACAGCATCTAAGGGGCTAAATGGCCAGGATCTGAGTTATCTCCAATCCATTGTAGGTGGATGTCACCTATAGTAAACAGCCGACACCAGCCTGGTGTGGCTCCCAAGCGAATTCCCAACATTCTGATGACATCACATCCTGGTAAGGAGGGGGGCTGTAAGAGGGACCATTGTTATATAAGACTGTTATAAGACTATAATCACCTGGGGCGGCCGGGGTGCTATGAACACGACTCGGGAACCTTCCTGCGGGTCCTGGCAGCTCCGGCCAGATACTGGGGCCACTGAGGTGCAGGGGGACGGTGGAGCAGTGACCGGTGGACAGGGCGGTGCTGTCAGTCTGGCGGCTGTACCCTCGGATGCTGTAGCGGCTAGCAGGCTGCCGATCCTCCAGGGGGCGGACTAGTAATTTGGCCAATTTATATTCTAAATAGAGCGGAGACCTGCAAAAGATTGAAGAAAAAGCAACGTCACACGGAACAGGCACCCCCACTGGTGCAGCCTAATAGGAGAGGGGCGAGTGTGTGGCTCTAAAAGGGTCCCTGGGGTTGGTGAACCCCAACACTCCTCTGTGCTCACCTCCTAAACAGCAAGAGTCTCTCCTGTCGCAGCCAGAAGAGCGTCGCTTCCCTCTGTACGTCATCCGCTCCGTATTCCTGGGGCCCATCCTGCAATGTCCCATCCAGATCCTGGACGTTTCCAGTCAGCCGGTCATAGGACGTCCTCACAGGGAAGGCCTGGGGGGGATGTAATGGGAAGGTGGAGTCAGGTCAGTGATGGAGCTTAGGACTGGGAGGAGTTTCAAAGCAGGATCCGGAGGTCTGTAGACAGATATGGCAACCAGAAGTGACAGCAGTCAGAGGGGACCCGGAGATCCTACAGGAGGACACCAGGGAAGCGTGGAGAGTCAAGAATAACATGTTTATTATGTTTTATATAAGAACAGCACTATATTAAAAAATTTAAGTACTGGAGTACCCCTTTAACACCTGAACATCTCTAAACCACCAGAGATACTAGATGTTAACCCCTGAAGCTCAATAGACAACCAGAAATGCAAGGTACTAATACCTATCCTTTCTTAAAACAAAGGGAAACTAGTAAAAATGAGCGAACCTTGAGCATGCTCGAGTCCATCCGAACCTGAACGTTCGGCATTTGATTAGCGGTGGCTGCTGAACTTGGATAAAGCCCTAAGGCTATGTGGAAAACATGGATATAGTCATTGGCTGTATCCATGTTTTCCAGACAACCTTAGAGCTTTATCCAAGTTCAGCAGCCCCAGCTAATCAAATGCTGAACGATCGGGTTCGGATGGACTCGAAACAGAACCCGGTTCGCTCATCTCTAGAAACTAGATATTACCCTTAATATTTCCTAGACCACCAGAGATACTATTACACCCAAGAACTTTCTAGACAACCAAAGATACCCTAACTCTGCTCTAGAACTCCAGGAATACTAAGTATTAACCCCTAATCCTCTCTAGACTACCAGTGATTTTAGGTAGTAACCCCTGAACCTCTCTAGACCACCAGGGATACTAGGTGTTAACTAGAGATGAGCGAACCGGGTTCGGGTTCGAGTCGATCCGAACCTGAACGTTCGGCATTTGATTAGAGGTGGCTGCTGAACTTGGATAAAGCTCTAAGGCTGTCTGGAAAACATGGATACAGCCAATGACTATATCTATGTTTTTCACATAGCCTTAGGGCTTTATCCAACTTCAGCAGCCACCGCTAATCAAATGCCGAAAGTTCGGGTTTGGATCGACTCGAGCATGCTCCAGGTTGGCTCATCTCTAGTTTTAGCTTCTAATCGTTTCTTTAGACCACCAGGAACACTAGGTATCCACCCTTAATCTTCTTTAGACCACCAGGGATACTAGATAATAGTCCCTGAATTTTTCTATACAACCAGGGATACTAGATAATAGTCCCTGAACCGCTGTAGACCACCAGGGGCACTAGGTATTGACCACTAAACTTCTCTAGCACCCCTAAACCTTTCTGTACTGAAGGAATTTGTAACAGAGGGAGATGCCTGATGTGACTGAGCAGAGCCAGGTGTGCGCATGTCCTGTTTTGGCTGGGTAGGGGTTGCCATGGTTCATGGCCTGGCTCTGCCTCGTGCTGTTAACTTATCTGTTGAGTTATTACAGCGATACGTCTGAAGTGTATAGTGTACAACAAGCCTGTACCTGGCGCCAAGGGTCAACACACCCGACCCATCACCTAATCCCCAACCCACAGCACACAGCACACTCAGCTACCTCTGTTTACCTAGACTTAAAGGGACAGCGCACCTTTCCAGGTAACATGTTTAAGTGAATACTGTCTATTGGTACCTGCTATCAGCCATTGGACAGGTGAATACAATCTATTGTGCATGGAAACAATCAGCAAACATGTCATTTTTGCTATTGCAATCCTGTTTCCTGTGATAGTGCCTGATAAGTTTGATTCTTTAAGTCCCAAGAAAAGTGAAGAGAATGTGAAGAGAAGCACATGATCAGAACAATTTGATGTGTAGCCTGCTTGTTGATGGTTTCCAGGTAGCAGAGAAATGAGAATAAAGGTATTCGAGAAAAATGCTGAATTTGCTAGCTATAGAACTAATATGGGTGAATAAGGAAGAACTCCGTGCCCCCTTTAGGGTGCCCTCACACATAGGTTTTTAACTTACCCTATGGTCTTCTCCCCATCTTCTGATCAGCGGCTACAGCGGCACACTTGTATCTCAGTGTGCCAGGCTCTGCTGAAGATTAAAGACGTCAGGGTAAGTATAAATAGGGCCGCCCTTCTCCCCCCCCCCCCCCTCCAGCGCTGTACCCATCCCAGCAAGTAAGGGGGGCAATTAACCCCTTCCTTTCTGGGATGGGTACATTGTGACATCAATGTGGCCCCCATAGGGTTAATTGAGGATGCCATGCATCCTCACTTAACCCCCTGGAGGCCACATTGTTCAGTCTGGCACACAAGGGATTAAGAATAGATGTCATGCATCCGTACTTAACCCCTTGTGTGCCATACTGTGAGCAGCATCTGCTAAGATACTGCCTACTGTAAGGTGCAGAATAACTGCCACAATGATGGGTGTTCTGCTCCTGGCCTATTTTTGTGTGTGGTTTTCCCTTTTGTTTTTCAGATATCGGTATCCAGAAGATTATGTCAGATTCGTTGGACTATGCCGATGACCAGCGTTGTGGGCAGATGACCAGGGGTGTGGGGGTGTTCTTTTAAAAGAAATAAAATAAAATATTTTTCTCTTATGTGTTGTTTTATTATTGTTTACTTTCAGACTTAGTAGTGGAATCCGTCTATCAGACAGCTTCCACTACTAAATCTGAAAGTAAAAAATAATAAAACACGACACATTAGAGAACAGTATTTTGTTTTAAAAAAAAAAAAAAGCACCCCACACCCCTCATTGACCACTTTATAAAATAATATATATATATATATATATATATATATATATATATATATATATATATATATAAAAACAACGCTGGTCATCGACATAGTCCAACCAATCTGACGTAATCCACAGGATTACTGAAATACAAAAGGGGGCAAAATACACACACAAAAAAGGCCAGGAGCAGAACACCCATCATTGTGACAGGTATTCTGCACCTTACAGTAGGCAGCATCTCTGCTCACAGTATGGTACACAAGGGGTTAAGTACGGATGCATGACATCCATACCTAGTCCCTTGTGTGCCAGACTGAACAATGTGGCCCCTAGGGGGATAAGTGAGGATGCAAGGAATCCTGAATTAACCCCATGGGGGCCACATTGATGTCACAATGTACCCATCCCAGAAAGGAAGGAGTTAATTGCCCCCCTTCCTTGCTGGGATGGCTACAGTGCTGGGGGGGGGAAAAGGGGGGCCGTATTGATACTCACCACTGACGTCTTCCCCCAGCATCAGTGGTTGCAGCAAGGACGCTGCTGCAGCCCCTGATTGGCTAAGCTGACGATGCTCAGCCAATCAGCGGTTGAAGCAGAGATACTGCGGCAGCCACTGATCAGAAGAAGAACGGATTGTAAGTTAACTATCCCCCCTCCCCAAAATAGAGCACAGTCTGGTCCACAGGGGGTTAAGTTAGATGGGGGGGGGGGGGGGCATTTTTTTCCCTGACACCGGGGAGGAGGTGGCTGAGGGAAACTACGTCCACTCACCTCGCTGGTTCCAGCGGCGGATCCCGCCTCCGTCACTGACTGGCTGAGCGGACCTGAGACGTCACGTCTCGGGCCCGCGTCAGACACCAGGAAGCGGCCGGGAACCGGGGACCGGAGCGCCGCTATGCGGGAACCGCCGCTGGAACCCCCCCCCCCCCCCCCCCCGCTGGACTACCCCTTTAACCAAATTAGTCTCTACTTAGTCTCTGGCTGTCTCTACTTGGTCGTGCACTCCACCTGTCCCACCCAGGTGGTGTAATTACTTGTGCCGGTATAAGGGTATGTGCACACTGAGGAAAAGGCGAGGAATTCAGCTTGAAATTCCTCCCGTAAAGTATGTACAGAGCAAAGTCCCATTGTGTTCAATGGGTTTTCTGCTCTGTTGTTCACACTGCAAAATTTCCGAGCAGAATTTTCTGCTGTAGATCTGCTAGAGGAATCCTATAGAAGTCAATGGGGGGCTTAAATTCTGCTTGAATTCTGCCTGAAAACTTTCAGCTACAATTCCTCGAGAATTGCTCAGTGTGCACATAGCCTAAGACAGATCTTGCATGCTCAGAGCATAGGCGTATTTCATGCCATAGTACAGTGTAGGACTGCCCCGTTCATGAGGCCACCGTAACGTGGTGGGGTAGTTTACACCATTTTCAAATGGTAACCAAGAGCCTCATTATTTTTGTGAAAGTTTTTTTTGGCAGTTGGGTTGGGGGGGGGGGCTGCTTTTAACTATTTTCATGTCTGTAGTGGGTCTGTATCTTGCCATTGCGGTGAGCTGTTGCATTTTTTTGTGTTTTTGTGTGGTTACGTTAACCCCCTGGGGAATAGACAGTGGCACTTTTCTCCCTGAAAAGTGCCCCTAATAAACGCCATATGCATAGGTTATGGCGTTTTTTTAGCAGAGCTGAAGACTTCCATTAAAGTCTATGGGAGAAAAACGCAACAGGTTGCCAAAAAAATCGCCAAACCCTCAGCCTGCTGTGTTTTTGTAGAACTGCCACAGAGCTACAAAAATGCCAGAGAGGAGAGAAAAACGCCACAAAATAAAAAGCTTTGTGTGTAAGGCAAATCATAAACTTCCATTGATTCCCAGCCAACATCTAGCCGCATGCATTTGTGGAAAAAAAAAAAAAAACGGCACGCCATACTCTGATAAGTGATAGTCACTGGCATGACTGGGCCATAGCAGTTTTATGGGAATTATGCAACGTCCTAAAAACCTTCTATTCTGATGGTTTGTAACAATGTATCAGCCTGGATGTGAATTAATACGTTGCGCCAAATCCTCAGCAGTGAGAAGTATTGGGTTGTGGCATGTTTTCAGCCTAGAATATTATTCACTGCCAGCATATAGGTGAAAAATAACAAGTTTAGGCTATAAGTTTCAATGATTTTGGATGTAACTCACGGGAAGAGCGAGAAAAGCATTGAAGTAGTCCAGGAAGAGATCGTCGTATATGAGAAGCTCCTCGAGTTCTGCCTCCTGGACGTCCGGCGCTGCAGAGAAAGAAGGAGATTTACCATAATGTTCAGTCTTATCAATGGCTGACAATAACAGCATCCGGACCCAGCAGTCATACAGTGCCCATATAATACCACCGTACAGTCACTGAATAACACCGCCATATAGTGCCAATATAATACCACCGAACAGTCACTGAATAACACCGCCATACAGTGTCCATATTGCGTCACTGCATAACACCGCCATATAGTGTCCATATAACATCACTATGCAGTAACTGAATAACACTGTCATAAAGTGCCTATTTCACACCATTATAGTCATAACGCTACCATACAGTGCCTATATAATACCACTGTACAGCCACTGAATAACACTGCGATACAGTGCCCATATAATACCACCGTAAAGTCACTGAATTATACCACATACAGTGCCCGTATAACACCACTGTATAGTCACTGAATAACACCGCCATACAGTGCCCGTATAACACCACTGTATAGTCACTGAATAACACCGCCATACAGTGCCCATATAACACCACTGTACAGTCACTGAATAACACCGCCATACAGTGCCCATATAACACCACTGTACAGTCACTGAATAACACCGCCATACAGTGCCCATATAACACCACTGTACAGTCACTGAATAATACCACATACAGTGCCCATATAACACCACTGTACAGTCACTGAATAACACCGCCATATGAGATACTGTAAAAGGCAGCATCATAACTTGTCTGCCTATGAGGACACAGCAGTGATATGTTGGGGGCAGAGACCAAGATGAGGATGATTTACCATTCAGGAATCAGGAAAAGCTGGGTGACACTCCCAAGGGGCTCAGAGGATAAGGGTTTAGAGATTTCACTACTCTCTTACCCGTCATGGCTGATGCTGCCAGTTAAGGATTCTGGTGCAGAATGTCAGCATCTCGCTGTTATCAGCTGCAGCTCCAGCCCCGAGTTACTGTGTGCACTACAAACACTCCGCTCAGGCTACTGATTGCTGGAGCTAGGTGCGGCCGAACAAAGCACACTCCTCATGTCAGCCCTACCCCAGAGATAAATCATACCGACCCATACATGCTACCTGCACTGATACCATGTAACAAACAGAGAGGATGGAGACCTGTGCTGAGCTCACAGAGCATTGCCTGCGCTGATACACTGTAACAAACCAGAGAGGATGGAGACCTGTGCTGAGCTCACAGAGCATTGCCTGCGCTGATACACTGTAACAAACAGAGAGGATGGAGACACGTACTGAGCTCAAAGAGCATTGCCTGCGCTGATACACTGTAACAAACAGAGAGGATGGAGACACGTACTGAGCTCAAAGAGCATTGCCTGCGCTGATTCACTGTAACAAACAGAGAGGATGGAGACCTGTGCTGAGCTCACAGAGCATTGCCTGCGCTGATACACTGTAACAAACCAGAGAGGATGGAGACCTATGCTGAGCTCACAGAGTATTGTCTGCACTGATAGGCCATGTTCACACACTGTATTTTTGCAATAAACACCGGCCATTGTTTTTTGATAGCGTTCGAGTACATTAAAGTGTATGGAACAACGGCCGTAGTGTAAATACACTGTATACCCTACGGCCGTTGTTTTCGGCCGCAGAAAATAATTGACAGGTCTCCTGGCCATACTTTACACTGAGGTCAATGGTAAAATGCAATGCACACCCGAGTGTGCCCGCATTCCAATTAAAATCAAACGATGTTCATTCATGCAGTAACATTTAAGACATTGGTCATTGTTTGACATGGCCGTCTCAAACAACGGCCAATGTTCTCACATTGCGTGAATGTGGCCATACACTGTAACTAACTACACTGGCAGTTCTGTGTTAGCAAAGAATTCAGAAAAGACTTTAAGTGATTGTCCAGCCAGGACTCCTTTTTCTGGAATGCCCGGGAAGGGGATGGGTGAGAAAAATAACATACACTTACCTCCCTGGCTCCCGCTGTGGTCCCAGGTGTCAGACGTGAAGGAGAAGGCCCGCTCAGCCATACAGTGGCTGTAGCAGTAACCCAGCTATACTGCTGTATGGCTGAGCGGGCCTGTTTCATCACGTCTGACACCTGGGACCACAGCAGGAGCCAGGGAGGTAAGTGTATGTTATTTTGTTCCCCCACCCCCTTCCCGGGTATATAGTAAAAACGGGTCCTGCACAGCCACTTTGTAGAGTCGGGAGGAATTAAGTTAAAGGGGAACAATGATGGAAACCTTTATATACGGTATGTTATGGGAGGAAGAAGGGAAAAGGGGGACATGAGGGAAGCCTTTATTTAATGAAAGAATAGTAAAAGCTTGGAGGAGACGGGGTCGGGCGTTGATTCTCCATCATGCCTGACCTTTATCATCAAGGACATCATCGGTCTATGGTTGTTCAGAACAGCCACATACGCATTAGATTGATAGCCGAACCCTCCACCGGCACGCAGGTACAGCCGACCAAAGTCTAAAGTGTATAGGGACCTTAAAGTGTCACTGTTGTATTTTTTTTTGCAGAAATCAGAACAAAGGATTACACAGCCGGGAGCTCCATGAAAGCTGCATTCAGAGGTCAGAGAGGTCAGCGCTGACTATCAGAGGAGATAGCCCGGTGATGTAGCTGTAAATTAACTCTTTGTTGTCCTGTTTTGGTGCCTCATCTCTCTCTCCACCCCTCCCCTATCCATACACAATGATGAAGACAGGGGGCAGAGCTTCAAACTGCTTTTTCGTGATAAAAATGCATTCTTCGGCTAATAAACCCAATTACAAAGTTTCTTAAAATCGCCTGTACTATTGATTTCTGCAAAAAAAAAAAAAAAAAAAAATTAAACAACAGTAACACTTTAAGTAGCTGTAAACTGCCCGGGATAAACATATATCTATCGTAAGATAATAAGAAAGGAAATAATGTAAGGGAGGACTAGCTGCTTATTTTACCGACAATCTTCTATGTTTCTATAAGGTGCAGAGATCTATTACTCTCTGTTATCAGCCATTCCAGAATACAGACAGGCTGCCTATCACGCCTGGCTACAGCTGTTACAGGAACACTGACGTGTGTGGCCGCTATCAATGGCTCCTCATATAACACTGCTGTCACATACAGGTCACTGGCCCTTTAAGAACATGTTGACTGCCTTTGATTTGCACTTTAGCAAGAGGGATTGTCTATGAGTCTATAGTCAGTGAGTGATCACACCCCAGCAGAGAGGAAGAGGAGGAGACGCAGAACCGAGACACCAAAATGTGGAGGCAAATCCTGGAGAATGGCAGGTGAGACCCCAACACCTCACAGTGTATGGAAAGAGGAGTAATAATCTGCAGGATATAGAACAATGTATCAGTCAGGGGGTAGAAAGGACAGAGCAATGTTCTGCAGATCTGTAGGGAGGTAAAGAGTGTAATATTCTGCAGGATATATCAGGAGGTAGAGAGGACAGAGTTCTGCAGATAAGTATAGAGGGCAAGAGTGTAATAATCTGCAGGATAGAGAACTATGTATCAGTCAGGGAGTAGAGAGGACAAAGCAATGTTCTGCAGATCTGTAGGGAGGTAAAGAGTGTAATATTCTGCAGGATATATCAGGAGGTAGAGAGGACAGAGTTCTGCAGATAAGTATAGAGGGCAAGAGTGTAATAATCTGCAGGCTATATCACTATGTATCTGTCAGGGGGTAGAAAGGACAGAGCAATGTCCTGCAGATCTGTAGGGAGGTGAAGAGTGTAATATTCTGCAGGAGATATCACTATCGGTCAGAGGGTAGAGAGGACAGAGCAATAATCTGCAGTTCTGTATAGAGGTCAATGGTGTAATATTCTGCAGGATATATCACTATCTGTCAGAGGGTAGAGAGGACGTAGCAATAATCTGCAGTTCTGTATAGAGGTCAGTGGTGTAATATTCTGCAGGATATATCACTATCTGTCAGAGGGTAGAGAGGACAGAGCAATAATCTGCAGTTCTGTATAGAGGTCAATGGTGTAATATTCTGCAGGATATATCACTATGTATCTGTCATGAGGAAGAGAGGACAGAGTTCTGCAGATCTGTATAGAGGCCAGTGGTGTAATATTCTGCAGGATATACATATGTGCCTATGTTTTAAATGTGTTGACCACAGTTTAAGAAGAACAGGTGGGGTAGTCAGGGCAGCTGAGGGTAGTAGTCCCTTGTAAAGTCTATTGTGATGTCACATGTGGCCCTGTAGTCCTGAAGGTTTTGTCAGTAGGGGTTGGGCGCATATATATATATATATATACTTCTCCCTGACACCTCTGGTAGAAGGTCATGTGACAAAACTTTCATATATATACTGTATACAGTAGATATTTGTTCTTTTCTTTTCTGTAGGTCGACGTTCAATGATCACTGGCCGCACAGTGTGCTGGTGCCGGTCGGGGTCGGTGGTGCTCTGCTGTGCTGGATGTTACGTGGACGCAAAAAGAGAACCGTAGAGATGGGGGACGGGTGGTGGGGTCCGGGGGAGAAGCCTCAGAAGAACGAGGACACTGCAGTGAGACCCTTCCGTCTTGAGGTGTCGGAGGATGATATTAAGGTACAGGGGACAGATGGGGATGAGGGAGGTGCTGACATCTTGTACTGGGCTCACAGAGGATTGTCTGAACGGATAGGCAGTGTATTACGTGATAGTACTGTAACGAGCTCACAGAGCATTGTCTGCACTGATAGGCAGTGTATTACGTGATAGTACTGTATCGAGCTCACAGAGCAACAGAGCATTGTCTGCACTGATAGGCCAGTTAATTACAAAAGTTTACTTTATTGGGCTCACAGAGCATTGTCTGCACAATTCAGGGGTGTAGCTAGGATTCAAGGGGCCCCATAGCAAAAAACTGCCATAGATCCTATAACCCCCCATACATTCTCACCTGGCCCGGCGTTCAAGCTGACTGCGCCGTGCCACGTCAGTATGTTTATGGGGATTGGGCCAATGGCTTCTTGCTCCGTCAGCCAAAGCACCGCAGCATTTAACTGTAAGCGTTCATCATGAACGCTCACAGTTAGAGGGCCAGGGACCTGTGGGCCCCCTGAGTGCAAGGGCCCCATAGCAGTGGCATGGTCTGCCTTTATGGTAGCTATGCCATTGCCGGCACTGATAGACTGATAGGTCTGCCCTGATAGGTCACATTATGGATGGGCGTCTTCTGATTGGAGAATATGGATGCAGACATACACTCATATTAGGCTTGTTTTGAATTATTATATTGTAACAAACCCCCAGCTGTGTGAGGACTAAAACAGGAAGATTTAATCAGATCAAGGTTCATCATGAAGGGCACCATATTGCCCCTCTTCTAGGTACCTGCCCCTGAGTTACAGCCGGCCTCCTCTCACTTATCTCTGCAGGATCTTCATGCCCGCCTGGACCAGACCCGCTATGTCACCCCCCTGGAGGACGCGCAGTTCCATTATGGATTTAAAGGGACAGAGCTCCAGAAGGTTGTCTCCTACTGGAGGAACACATATGACTGGGGCAAACAGGTAGAGATCATCAACAGATACCCGCACTACAAGACCAGCATCGAGGGTGAGAAGTAACTAGAAACGACATAGTATATAGTACAGTACATTACTGGTCCTTAACCTGGCCGCACACTCTCACTTGTTTCCTGCAGGTCTGGACATCCATTTTGTCCATGTAAAGCCTCCGCACCTCCAGCCTGGACAGAAGGCCATCCCTCTCCTCCTGGTCCATGGCTGGCCCGGATCCTTCTATGAATTCTACCGCATCATCCCTCTGCTGACAGAGCCGGGGAGGCACGGACTGGACCCCAGCTTCATATTTGAGGTTATCTGTCCCTCGATTCCTGGATATGGCTTCTCTGAAGCTTCACACAAGAAAGGTAAGCGGGGGATGGGTCACTGTAGAGAATCCTCAGGGGTGGAGTCACACCCGGAGCTACCAAATCTCCTGGATAAGAGAATGGTGGACCGAAAAGACAAAAATGGTGGGCGCAGGGGCCCCGGAGCTCCAATCACTGCACTAAAAGTACAACCCTTGTTGAGGAAAAGATACTGTCAGGGCCCGAGCCACAGATATCACACTATATTATTCTATTCTATATACTGTAACATAGATTCCCCTTATATTCCATATACTATGTCATACAGTGTATTATTACACTGTTATATCTGTTCTATGCAGTACATTTGAATGTTATATATAATATATCGCTCAACATATGTGATTCTATAGGTTGTGATGTCACCCTTAGGTTTGGACGCCATTGCGGTTGCTCGTATCTTCTATAAGTTGATGCTCAGACTGGGATTTAGTGAGTTCTACCTGCAAGGAGGAGACTGGGGGAGTCTGATCACCACAAGAATGTCACAGATGAGACCAGAGTAAGTCTTGTCCTGTATGCTGGGAGTTGTAGTACCATCACCTTCAGTCAGTTTCTGTTGCTAAGCCAAGAGGAGTGTACCAAGTCCATTCCTTTTGTTCTTAGGAGAAATAAGATTCAGCCAGAGCATTGGGGGTGTGATGCAGCCCCGGTGTGAGACTCGACCGGTCACTTGCTAGATGGTGGTGTGTGACTCCACTGCAATAGTGGTTGGTTGGGATATAGCTCAGCCAGGTGTTAGATTGTCGTGACGCCAGTGCCGGTTGGGCACACAGGTATGGTGACACACCTGCTTTTATTTTAGGGAGGCTGGCTATACCCTTCCCCAATGGTCGGTGGCCTGCCGGCCTGTGAGGGGGTTCCTTGAGCGCTTATCACGGTGGTGCGGAGTGGAGTGATGACCCACCCAGACTATCGGTACCGCCAGCCACAGAAAGGGGAGATGACCCAAGGTAGATGCAATTACTGTGTCGGCGCTTAAGCAAAATTCACTGAGCCCTGTTACAATAAATAATCTCTTCTTTACTCCAAGAATACTTGATACAGTGATATACAATAGACTTCTGACTTGATAATAAACTTTGGACTTGACTGACAAGACTTGTGCTGAGAGCTTGAGAGGTAGAATAGCCATGCTGGCTTGGTTGCGTGCAGAGAATAGAGTAAGTTCAGAGAAGTAGAGAGGAGGATGTTGAGAGAGTCCCAACCCAATGTAGTACTCTGCTCTGCTGGAACTTTAGAAGTAGAATAAGAAGGTGACACAAGGCCAAGACCTTGTTACCTGGGTTGAGCAGAGTGGCCAAGGTTTCCTGGCTACACCCGCGCTGCAAGATAGAGTACAAAGGCTTCTAGCAACTTTGCTCTATCCGGATCAGTTCCTCTTTCTTCGGGATACTGTCCTGCATCTTTAGACTTGTTCACGGTGTGGGCTGGGATGATCCCTGACTTGTCCTCTCTGAGAGTGTCTAACACTGCATAGTGTATAGAAGTGGTGCTTTCAAGAAATGAGTGTCCTTGTCTCCCACGTGTGTCCGTTTACTACCACACCTTAGACTACACTGGAGTTTGGCTCTAGCAGGGGACCTGGCCATGACTGCTGTAAGGACCCATCTCACTTGTGTCTTCCTTGTACAGGAACCAGACTAAGACTAAGTGTGTCTACACTTTCTCTCCCCATGTGTGTACCTCCTACAATGTATGTAATACCTGCTGTGGGTGGGTGAGAAGAGAGTGCAGAGAAAGACGGAGAAAAGAGATGGGTAGAGATGAGGAAAGAGCTCTCATTGGTGCACAAATCACAAACAACAATAACCGCTTGAGTACTATAGCTGTGCAATACTTAAGTATACGGTATCCATACTAGCGACATCTAGTGGCAAAACTTAGGTACGACTACATCACCACTTTTACTTAGAGTACAGGCTTTTGCGAAGGGTGTATACACTAGCAACACCCGTGGTGGGACACCACAGGGGGAGGGGGTGTGTCTAGAGGGAGGGGAATAGAGGAGTCTGGAAGGCACAGAGGAGTCTTGAGAAGGAAGCAGAGGGGTCTGGAGCAGGGAAAACAAGTTTCTGCAGGAGGAAACAGGAGTGCAAAGCAAGCAGAGGGAACTGGAGTAGCATAGCGACAGAAAAGTCTAAAGGGGGAAAGCTGAGTATGAAAGGGGACAGAGGAGTCTTAAGGGTCTGGAGGGGATAGAGGGGTGTAGAGGGAAGGGGGAATGGTGTCTTGCAGCAGCTTATTCCTCTATCTACATTACATACAGCCAAGTGATAATGCATATGCAGGTCAGAAAGAATAGACAGCTGTGTGGCCTATGGGCGGCCTTACATTTTATCCTATCTTCTCTGTTCTCAGGTCAATAAAGGGTCTCCACCTCAACATGGTGTTTATAAATTTGGGAGGCCTCCACATGCTGCGGTGCCTACTTCTTGGTCGCCATTTGCCCTGGCTGGTCGGCTTCACTAGAGAAGATGTCAGACGTTTCTTCCCGTACTTTGAGAAGTCGGTGTACGCCCGACTGCGGGAGTCGGGATACCTCCATATTCAGGCTACTAAACCGGATACTGTGGGTAAAGAGTCCAGGGACAGGGAGAGATTTCCTCACTTTTATATAGCTGTCAAACATTTAACGTAATGCAGAGAACGGAGGGCTCCTTTAAGTCAGTGGTCTCCAACCTGTGGCTCTCCAATAGTTACAGAACTACAACTGTCTGGAGAGGCATAGGTCAGAGATTACTAGCGATGACCCTCAGGGGGTGTCTTCTCTGCCATGTGTGACCAGCTGATGTCCTCTCTCTCCAGGTTCTGCCCTCAATGACTCTCCGGCTGGTCTTGCTGCCTATATTCTAGAGAAGTTCTCTACCTGGACAGATCCAGACTACAGAAATCTCGAGGACGGTGGCCTGCAGAGGTTAGAAACAATGCATCATATAAAACAATCCTTACACATATTGAAAGAGAGTTGACCGTAATGTTTGGGTGCATTTACTTCACTGTCCACATGAAAATTGCATATTGTAGTTTTTACATTGGCCACTAGAGGTCAGCAAAATGGAATACATTTACAAAAACATCTTTCTTTTCAGCTTGCTGAAAAACATAGTTTTTTTTCTCATGACTAGTAGAGGGTAATAATAAAGTATGTCATGTATGTGTCACAGGAAGTTCTCCATGGATGATCTGCTCACTAATGTGATGATCTACTGGGTCTCGGGATCCGTCACATCTTCAATGAGGTTCTACAAGGAGAATCTGACAAGGGAATCCCAAACTTCTGAAGCCGCAAGGTGAAATATCATACACGTACTTATATACAGGAGATACCCAGGTTATACCTGCTGTATGCAGGGGTGTAGCGAGGAGTGGGGCAGGGGGGGCAGCTGCCCCGGGAGCAAGGATGGAGGGGGGCGCCAGCCTCCTTCATACACAGTGCCTTTCTGTCTGCAGCTTTTAAAGCGACTCTGTACCCACAATCTGACCCCCCAAACCACTTGTACCTTCGGATAGCTGCTTTTAATCCAAGATCTGTCCTGGGGTCCGTTCGGCAGGTGATGCAGTTATTGTCCTAAAAACAACTTTTAAACTTGCAGCCCCGTGTCCAAGGGGAGTATCTGTGCCCTAACTTTGCACCTCCCCTCCGTCCCTCCTTTCCACCCTCTTCATCATTAGGAATGCCACTGGAACATTTTCTCCTGTCTGAACATTGCACAGGTGTCTTAAAGAGGATGTACCATCAGGTACATTCTCTTTAATCTGACCCAGGGATAGAACGGTGCTGTCACGGGGAAAGCTGTGCCACGGCCTGGTTTCCGTGTACAGCGCCGTTGTATCAAGGGGTCCCGAGCCGGAGCTGAAGCACAGGAGGCGGGCTGGCCCACCCCCAGTGGGAGGAATACCCCGCCCCTGTATGATGCGGTTCCATTGATTCTAATGAGGCCGTGTCATAGAGGGGAGGGAATTCCGTCCCACTGGAGGCAGGCCGCACAGCCTCCTGTGCTTCAGCTCCAGCTCGGGACCCGTTGATACAACGCCCCCGTACACGGGAACCGGGCCACGGTTCAAAAAATGGACCGCGGCACCGGCTTCCCCGTGACGGTGCCATTCTATCCCTGGGTCAAATTAAAAAGGATGTACCTGATAGTACATCCTCTTTAACGATCCAGCCCATGTGCCGTGCTGACACAGGTGGTGAATAGGAGACAATCTGCCTGGAGCATTCCTAATGATGAGGAGGGCGGAGAGAGAGATTGTGCCAGCCAAATGCATACACAATCTAAGCCCCGACCTTTGGGCACAGGGCTGCCAGTTTAAAAGTTGTTTTTTAGGACAGTAACTGCATCACCTGCCAAACGGACCCCAGGACAGATATTGGATTAAAAGCAGCTATCCGAAGGTACAAGAGGTTTGGGGGGGTCAGATTGTGGGTACAGAGTCACTTAGCTACTGGGAAGGAGGAAGTATGCATCTTCCCTACATTGAAAGTGAACGTTCTTGTGTCTGTATTTATGTCATGTTTCTGTATATGTGCATATGTGAATGTGTCTGGCGCCAAACGGAATCTTTGTCCCGGGTGCAGGAAAAGCTAGCTACGCCTCTGCTGTATGTATATCATTATATACAGGAGACGCCCAGTTTATACCAGCATGCTCCATATCACTATATACAGGAGATGCCCAGGTTATACCAGCTGTACATATATAATTTTACACAGGAGATCCCCAGGTTATACCAGCTGTACATATATAATTATATACAGAAGATGCCCAGGTTATACCAGCTGTACATATATAATTATATACAGAAGATGCCCAGGTTATACCAGCTGTACCTATATAATTATATACAGGATATACCCAGGTTATACCAGCTGTACATATATAATTATATACAGGATATACCCAGGTTATACCAGCTGTCCATATATAGTTATATACAGGAGATCCCCAGGTTATACCAGCTGTACATATATAATTATATACAGGATATACCCAGTTTATACCAGCATGCTCCATATCACTATATACAGGAGATGCCCAGGTTATACCAGCTGTACATATATAATTTTACACAGGAGATCCCCAGGTTATACCAGCTGTACATATATAATTATATACAGAAGATGCCCAGGTTATACCAGCTGTACGTATATAATTATATACAGGAGATGCCCAGGTTATACTAGCTGTACATGTATAATTATATACAGGATATACCCAGGTTATACCAGCTGTACATATATAATTATATACAGGATATACCCAGGTTATACCAGCTGTCCATATATAGTTATATACAGGAGATCCCCAGGTTATACCAGCTGTACATATATAATTATATACAGGATATGCCCAGGTTATACAAGCTGTACATATATATTATATACAGGAGATGCCCAGGTTATACCAGCTGTACATATATAATTTTACACAGGAGATCCCCAGGTTATACCAGCTGTACATATATAATTATATACAGAAGATGCCCAGGTTATACCAGCTGTACGTATATAATTATATACAGGAGATGCCCAGGTTATACTAGCTGTACATGTATAATTATATACAGGATATACCCAGGTTATACCAGCTGTACATATATAATTATATACAGAAGATGCCCAGGTTATACCAGCTGTACGTATATAATTATATACAGGAGATGCCCAGGTTATACTAGCTGTACATGTATAATTATATACAGGATATACCCAGGTTATACCAGCTGTACATATATAATTATATACAGAAGATGCCCAGGTTATACCAGCTGTACGTATATAATTATATACAGGAGATGCCCAGGTTATACTAGCTGTACATGTATAATTATATACAGGATATACCCAGGTTATACCAGCTGTACATATATAATTATATACAGGATATACCCAGGTTATACCAGCTGTCCATATATATTATATACAGGAGATGCCCAGGTTATACCAGCTGTACATGTATCACTATATACAGGAAATACCCAGGTTATACCAGCTGTACATATATAGTTATATACCCGGGTTATACCAGCTGTGTGTATGATCATGTGATCTCTCTCTGTATTCTAGGACCCCGATCTATGTCCCCACCGGTATTGCAGCATTTCCCTCAGAGTTGTCTCACACCCCTCAGGTATTGGCAAAGGATAAATACAAGAACATTGTCACTTTCACCTTTATGCCACGTGGAGGACATTTTGCTGCCTTTGAGGAACCTGAACTTCTCGCCCGCGACATCCAGAACTTTGTGTCAAAAGTGGAAAAGAAATAAAGCCCCCCTCCCCATCCCTCATTCTCTGGGGCTATAACGCCTCTCTGTCATTTTAATAAAGTTTTCTTTTCATTATTTGAGATTGTCTGACGTGCTGAATCCTTAAAAACAGAAGTGCCAGGGGCCCAATGCAAGATATGATCAAGGGTCCCACTTACAGTACCAAGGCCCATATGTAAGCCTGGAAAGTTGCATATATTATATAACACCACCATACAATGGCTACATAATACTATATAGTGCACACATGCCACTGCCATGTAATACCCAGATAAAACTACCATTCCTGGTCTTGTAACTACTGTCATGTTATTTCCTTGTAAGTATTCCAATACAGCCCACATATTGCCGTCATATAGTTCAGATCAGCGGGAAGGAGAACAGGTAGCCGAAGGAGAAGAAGGGAGAGCAGGGGGATGCAGAAGGGAAAGTAGGGAGGTGAAGGAGGAGGAGGGAGAGCAGGGGGATGCAGAAGGGAGAGCAGGGAGGTGAAGGAGGAGAAGGGAGAGCAGGGAGGTGAAGGAGGAGGAGGGAGAGCAGGGGGATGCAGAAGGGAGAGCAGGGAGGTGAAGGAGGAGAAGGGAGAGCAGGGAGGTGAAGGAGGAGGAGGGAGAGCAAGGGGATGCAGAAGGGAAGGTGAAGGGGGAGAAGGGAGAGCAGGGGGATGCAGAAAAGGGAGCAGGAAGGAGGAGGAGGGAGAGCAGAGGGATGCAGAAGGGGGAGCAGGGAGGTGGAGGAGGGAGAGCAGGGGGATGCAGAAGGGAAAGCAGGGAGGAGGAGGAGGAGGAGGGAGAGCAGAGGGATGCAGAAGGGGGAGCAGGGAGGTGGAGGAGGGAGAGCAGGGGGATACAGAAGGGAAAGCAGGGAGGAGGAGGGAGAGCAGAGGGATGCAGAAGGGGTAGCAGGGAGGTGGAGGAGTGAGAGCAGGGGGATGCAGAAGGGAAAGCAGGGAGGTGAAGGAGGAGGGAAAGCAGGGAGGTGAAGGAGGAGGGAGAGCAGGGGGATGCAGAAGGGGGAGCAGGGAGGTGGAGGAGGAGAAGGGAGAGCAGGGGGATGCAGAAGGGACAGCAGGGAGGTGAAGGAGGAGAAGGGAGAGCAGGGGGATGCAGAAGGGAAAGCAGGGAAGTGGAGGAGGAGGGAGAGCAGGGGGATGCAGAAGGGGGAGCAGGGAGGTGGAGGAGTGAGAGCAGGGGGATGCAGAAGGGAAAGCAGGGAGGTGAAGGAGGAGGGAAAGCAGGGAGGTGAAGGAGGAGGGAGAGCAGGGGGATGCAGAAGGGGGAGCAGGGAGGTGGAGGAGGAGAAGGGAGAGCAGGGGGATGCAGAAGGGACAGCAGGGAGGTGAAGGAGGAGAAGGGAGAGCAGGGGGATGCAGAAGGGAAAGCAGGGAAGTGGAGGAGGAGGGAGAGCAGGGGGATGCAGAAGGGAAAGCAGGGAGGTGGAGGAGGAGGAGGGAGAGCAGAGGGATGCAGAAGGGGGAGCAGGGAGGTGAAGGAGGAGAAGGGAGAGCAGGGGGATGCAGAAGGGAAAGCAGGGAAGTGGAGGAGGAGGGAGAGCAGGGGGATGCAGAAGGGAAAGCAGGGAGGTGGAGGAGGAGGAGGGAGAGCAGAGGGATGCAGAAGGGGGAGCAGGGAGGTGGAGGAGGGAGAGCAGGGGGATGCAGAAGGGAAAGCAGGGAGGAGGAGGAGGGAGAGCAGAGGGATGCAGAAGGGGGAGCAGGGAGGTGGAGGAGGGAGAGCAGGGGGATGCAGAAGGGAAAGCAGGGAGGTGAAGGAGGAGGGAGAGCAGGGGGATGCAGAAGGGGGAGCAGGGAGGTGGAGGAGGAGGGAGAGCAGGGGGATGCAGAAGGGACAGCAGGGAGGTGAAGGAGGAGAAGGGAGAGCAGGGGGATGCAGAAGGGAAAGCAGGGAAGTGGAGGAGGAGGGAGAGCAGGGGGATGCAGAAGGGACAGCAGGGAGGTTAAGGAGGAGGAGGGAGAGCAGAAAGATGTAGGGGAGAGGGTAGGCAGGTGGAGTAGGGAGAGCATGGAGGAGGGCTCAGTTGTCTCAGGTGATTTCCTTGTGCACTTTGGTGATCCTGGCGCCTGATATTTGCACAGACAGGTGGTACAGAGGGCGGGCGGCTTGTGCCAGCCCCTACATGTGATAAGGGCAGCCACAGGACAAAGGGCAGCCACAGTGAGACGGCGGGATAGCAGAGCCTACTATGTGGAGACAGCTTCTGGAGGATGGCAGGTGAGGGTGGGGGTGCATTAGGTGTACTCTACATGTTTCTGGTAGGACCCCAATGTATTCAGGGTAAAGTTGCCCCCCCATACTGTAAAACTTTGCAAACATTTTCTGGCCATCTCCCCACCCCTGCATAGACCCACTGATAACTTGAATCTAATATTGTAATCATCCTGAATGGTTTATACTCGAGCTGCAACCAAAGCTGGAATCACAATTCTGCAGGAACCTTTTAACTAGAAAACACAGTTTATACTTGTATATTAACGTTGGTGAGAGTTCAGTTGTGTATACACATTGCGGTTATATTGCAGCTTCCATCTTGTTATCGCAAAAAAAGCTACTACAATAATATAATAATAATAATAATAATAATAATAATAATAATAATCACTGGCTAATAGAAAATGAGCCATCAGTCATCTAAGTACTGGCAAAGTACTGAACAGACACATAATGAGTAAGATCTGTCAACAGCAGCTTGCTGACTGTTTCTAGGGAATAACAAAGTAAAAATTAAGTGAAAAATAATTGAAAGTTGCAAAAATGTTATTACGTGATGCCGGAGTTTATAACTATGAGAGTGAGCAACGGTGCGGCTGTTGCCTGACATGGAGTTCTCAGCTTCCCGGATCCACACATCCCAGTCACCCGTCACCCCTCACCTAGTGCCCAGGATCATCGGTCTCATAGATAAATTAATGTTTAACAGTGGGGTCACCTTATTGCGGGGGTCCACTTAATTCCTAACTGCTGGATTTGTCTCACAGAGGGAGCTTGGAAAGGGGGGGGCACATAATCAATATCTGTTCATAACATTGAGCCTTGTGCTCCAATCACATCCAGAGCTGCATTGACTAATCTGCTGATAGCCTCTGTGCTGCTGTGAGGCCGTAGAGTTCAAATCCTATTCCTGCAGTGAGAAACCCTTTAAACCATGGCGTCCATTTTGGCAAAGTCCTATAATGTGATGTCGGACCTCTTCCTTCCCACAGGTCGGCCTTTGCTGAGCATTGGCCTCACAGCCTCCTGGTCCCCGTCGCAGTCAGCCTTGGGGGAGCGCTCCTGTGCTGGAAGTTGCATGGACAGAAAATCAAGTCTATAGAGCTGGGAGAAGGCTGGTGGGGCTCCGGGGAGAAGCCCGTCAGCCATGGAGAGGACCCTCGTGTGCGGCCATTTATCATCGAAGCCTCAGAGGCCGACATAGAGGTATGAGTGGATCCCACCCCCCTCAAGACTCACGGCAGACCCCAGTAACTCCATAATATAGATATAAAACCCATGACTGTGATGTCTCCCAGGGGATAGGGGGCGCCCTGGAGCTTAAGGGTAGGGCCACACCTGGCAGATTTGCTGTGGATATTCTTTTTTTTTTTAAATTCTTTATTTAGAGCAAAGGCAGGGAAATACAACAGCACCTCGGCGCAGGAGTGCATTTAAAGGAACCTGCACCCACACAGAACGATTAGCAAAAATAACAGAGTAAAGACGGGATGCATCATACACCATAATAAGCAGAAACAGCAACTACACAGCACACCAGGCGTCGCCGGATTCCCCCTATTTCCTCAATATTTATATAGAGATAAAGGAACATAGCCACCTGGGGTACCCCCAAGACGAGGGCGGTGAACTCCAGGATTCAACAGAGAGAAGAAAGTAGCCCTAACCGAGGTGTAGGAAGAGGGACGGGGAAGAGGGGGAGAGAAGTAACATAGGGGGAGGAAGAAAAGGGGAAAAGGAGGGGAAGGGGGGGTGGAAGGAGGGAAAGGAAGAGACAGGGAGGGTGAGACTGCCCCGTCCCCACTGCCGTGTGGACCTGCGCCAGAGTAGGAGTCCTGCCCGAAAACCACCCCCCCACCGGTGTCTGAGAGGCAATGTGGAGCCTCCACAGAATGGGTCGAGCATCCCCTAGTCCGGGTCTCCTAGGAGGCCAGCGTACTCGGGCGTGTCTTTGAACTCCATCCAAGCCATCCACGTTTGAGTGAATCTCTTGTTGGAATCCGTCAAGGAGGATGTAAGGTCCTCCATCAGCATCAGATTATTCACCTTTGTAATCCAAAGGGACACAGGAGGGGGTGTAGCTTTTTTCCAAAAGAGGGGAATGCAAGAGCGAGCCGCCATCACCAGGTGATTTCTGGGTTGTGATATCACAGTGGTGCAGGAGGAACAATGCCGGTGTGAGCTCAGAGGAAAGGTTAGTGATACGTCTAATCATGTTACAAACCACGTCCCAGAAGGGCCGCAAGGAGCTGCATGACCAGAATATGTGTACGTGCGTACCATCTTCCCGGCCGCACCGCCAACACACAGGGTCCACATGCGGCCAAATGGCATGAAGACGGGTAGGAACCCTATACCATCTAGTGAGTATCTTGTATCCAGCTTCCTGGAACCCAGAATTCATGGACGACTTGTGGACCAGGAGAGGGATCTTATCCCTTTGGGGAGTGGTGAGAGTCAAATTCAGATCGGATTCCCATTTTAGTAGGAACTCAGGGGGTTCCTGATCCGGAGGAGAAATCAAGAGTGAGTATGTCAGGGAGAGCGAGTGGCGCAGCATACCCTTGTCCAAGCACATAACTTCGAACGGCGTCCTAGAAGAGCCAAAGGAGGACGGCATCGGAAGCAAGAGGAGGAAATGACGGATCTGCTGTACACGCCATGATCCCTGTGGCATTGGATCTCTAATGTCACCCAAAGCCTCAGAGGATATCCAGTCATCTCGGGACAAAAAGTCCTGCACTCGAGTCCTACCATGCTTAGACCAGGCTCTAAAAACAGGGTCCTCTATCCCTGAGGGGAAGGACGGGTTACCCAAAATGGGGAAACAGGGCGAGTGAGAGGGCAGCAGGTGTTGTCTACTGGTTGGGGAGGAGCAGGCGAGTAGTGTGGGACCAATTGTCGGGTGAGTTTTTAGAGAAGGGACAATGGAGGGGTGGATCCATGGCAAACAGGCGAGGGGGGCGCTAGCGAAGGACTGTTCTAGTGAAACCCATGGCTTAAAAGCTGCATGCCTGCACCAGTCCACCACTCAAGTGAGCAGCGCGGCCTGGTGGTACAAACGGATATCCGGCAGGCCCAGCCCGCCTCGAGATTTCGGGCGGCACAGTAGAGACCTCTTCAAACGGGGGGCTTTGTTATTCCACACAAATTTAATTTTGAGGGACATCATAGCTTTAAAGAAGGAAAGCGGGATGGACGTCGGAACACATTGGAATCTATAGAGGAGCTTGAGGAGGACATTCATTTTCAGGATGGCACAACGTCCAAACCAGGAGAAATAGCCCCTTGACCACTCGGCACAACTAGACTGAATTTTAGATAGAAGAGGGGGGAAATTTAGCTCGTAGAGTTTCCTCAAATCAGAAGGGAGAAGTATACCTAAGTATTTAAGGGCGCCCGAGGACCACCTGAAGCGGAAAGAGGACCGGAGCGTCGACACCACACATTCAGGAAGCCCCACGTTCATTGCTTCCGACTTTGCAAAATTTATCTTGAAGTTAGAGAGATGAGAGAAAGCATCCATCTCCTTAATCAGAGAGGGAAGAGAAATCGTGGGATTGGAGACAAAAAAAAGCAAATCATTGGCATACGCCGCAACTTTATGTGTGGTGTCGCGCACCGTGACCCCTCCCACATCAGCATTGGAGCATATTCTACAAAGGAACGGTTCCAAGGTCAGCACGAAAATGAGAGGCAACAGGGGGCAACCCTGCCTAGTACCGTTAGGAATCCTGAAGTCCTCTGAGAGAAGGCCATTAACCCTGACCTTAGCGGAGGGCGTATGATACAGGGCAAGAATCCAGTTCAGAAAGCCACATCCCAAACTGATGTAGGAAAGAGTCTCCGACATGAATGACCAGTTGACGCGATCAAACGCTTTCTCAGCGTCAGTAGAGAGGACTATGAGTGGCAAATCTTGGGACTTGGCCCTGTGGAGTAGATTAATAGCCCTGATAGTGTTGTCCCTAGCTTCTCTCTGTGGCATGAAGCCCACCTGGTCAGGGTGAATTATCCCCCCAAGGAGGCCGACCAACCTTGAGGTCAACATTCAGGAGGGAGATCGGACGGTAGCTACAGCAAAGCGTGGCATCCTTCCCCTCCTTGGCAATGACCGAAATGTGTGCTCGAGTGGTATCTAATGGCAACTCCCCCCCCCCCCCGAGGACAGGGAATTATATGCCGCCAGGAAGTGTGGGGACAATTTACCAAGGAACATTTTGTAGTATCCGAGGGTAAACCCATCTGGGCCCGGTGCCTTGCCCGTCTGGGACTCCTTTACCGCTAGAGAGAGTTCTTCACTGGTAATTGGGGATTCCAAAGTTTCGGCCACCTCCGAATCAAGCCGTGGCATTCCTGAGCTGACCAGGTAACGTTGAATACGATCCCGGAAGCCAGCGCTGAGTGTGTCAGGGTTTGAGGCGTCAATATTGTACAGTGTGGCATAAAAATCTTTAAAAGCGTTTGCAATATCAGCAGGCATGTGGAGGGAGGTCTGTGCAGGGGATCTAATCATGGGTATATAGGGCCTAGCCTGCTGCAACCTCAAGGCGCGCGCCAGCGCCCGCCCCGGCCTGTTGCCATGTTCGTAGTAGTAACGTTTGCATTTCGATAGAGTGGCCTTAGCTTTATGTATCAGGTGGGCTCTCAGCTCCTCTCTTTTGGCCAATAGGGCAGCGGTGGTATCGGGGTCCTGGGTTCTTTTATGGGTTACCTTTAGGTCTCTTAACTGGGTCAAGAGGCGTTCGGTCTTCGCCGTCCTTTCCCTTTTTAGTCTCGCTCCATGCTTCACTAGCTGGGGGTCCTGTAAGAGGGACGCATTCAGTTTCCATTGCCCCTGTGAGGTGCGCAAAGCAGGCAGGTCCAGAGTCAGTGTGACAAGGGCGTGGTCCGAGAAAGTTATACTATCAATAGAAGAGGAACGAGTCAGGGGCAAGTCTCTATGGCGTACAAGAAAAAAGTCAAGTCTAGAGTAGTGGTTATGGGCCGGGGAGAAAAAGGTATAATCTCTGTCAGTTGGATGGTAAAGACGCCATACATCCACTAAGCGGTGGTTATGTAGCGTCTGTCTAAACCGAAGGATCATCGCGTGGCTAAGATGAGAGGAGCCAGAAGATGTGTCCAGTGAGGGGTCTAGGGCCACATTGAAATGCCCTCCCACCAGGAGTGTCCCTTCCACAAAGTCGTCCATGGAGTCAAGCATAACAGAAAGTGCCTGCGCCTGGCCCGTATTGGGCAAGTAAAGGGAAGCAAATGTAAACACGTGTGTGGCAATGCGGCCTTTAAGAAGCACCATCCTACCTGCATCGTCCGTCCTGGTGTCCATGTGGTCCCAGGGTAGGTGTTTGGAGATCAGGATACTCGACCCGCAGGATTTGGGGTTAGATGAGAAACTATGATAGGCAAATGGGAAATATGCATTAGAGATGGAGACAGGTTGAGACTCTGTTAGGTGTGTCTCCTGTAGGAAGACCACATGTAATTTCTGTTTGCGCAAAAGATTAACCAAGATAGAACGCTTGCCTGGGTCGTGCAGGCCCTTTACATTCAGAGAGCCCACCCGGAGGTCCAGCTGAGGTGGAGACATGTCGCCTAGTGGGGGGGAGGGGCAGGAGCAGTAAAGATTAGGAGGGTAAAGAGACAAGGAGAGGGGGGAGGTAAGTGGGGAAAAGAGGGAGGCGGGGGGAAGCAGGGGGGGGGGTATACGAGGTTCAGGAGATTAGATGCCCTGTATCCCCAGGCAATAAAGAAAGCCAAGGAGAGGGGCCAAGAATAGGAGACAAACACAGAAGAACTCCCAAGAGGGGGAGAGGAAGGATACAAGAAAGAAGGGCGGGTAAGACCCTGAAAGATCCTAGCTGGAGACCACCTAAATCGAGGGCCCCAGGAAGGGAGAGAAAGGAGAAAGGTAGAAAACCATGGGGAGAGCCGTATCCAGTGACCACCATAACTGGCGAATATTTCTCCAAAGAGGCATCGCACCCCCCGACAAACAAGGGGGGAGGAGCGGGGCCTCCACGGGGCACAAAGCTTAGCGGGGGAAAAAAGGGGAAAGAAAAACATAAAACAGGTATGAGCAAACATCTGACTAAACGTAGGAACATGTGAGAAGGCACTCAGGCATAAACATAATATGTGGTCAAATCACAACCGGACACCGGAGACCATGAAGACGAATAACCTCCGGAGGGAAGGTCTATCCAGCGGGCAATGAGAGGTTATGCTGTAACACATGGGGACAGCAACATGGGAAGGGAGGGTCACAACAGAGTCATTGTCCTGTGGAAAGTTCCCATGTAACTGATGTCCAAACTGGGGACGGAGCATAGGGGCAAGTATGAGGAGCATGGAGGAGTTCAGCCTTCAAGCCTCCTCAGGCAAAGGGGCCGACAGATCCGGACCTGCATTAACATCCGGCGGAGGGAGAAACTCATCCCGAAGTATAGGGGGGGCTGACGGTCTGCGACGACGTCTGTTCGGGGGTGCTTGGGGGCGGTCCAATGACAACCAGTCTGGGACCGATACAGCTGGGATCCCAAGGAAGGTGAACAGTTCCGGCAGCTCTTCCGGGCGGTGGAGTGGGCACGTGTCATTGTTTTTCCGGATAATGACATGGAATGGGTGGCCCCATCTATAAGAGGCTCCAGCCTAATGGATCGCCACCAGCAAAGGTTGCATACTCCTCCGCATGGATAGCGTGCGGGAGGATACATCTGGAAATAAATGGACCACGGTGTCCTCAAAGCGCACATCTCCATGCTCTCCTGCGGCGCGCAGAATAGCCTCCTTGTCTGCATAATAATGTAGTCTGCAGAGTGTCTCTAGGTGTCCCATCAGCGGATTGGGCTCTGGCCACCCGATGGACGCGGTCTATCACATAAGTGGCATCAGCAGGGCGGTGGGTGACCTGATTAAAGATGGTAGAGACCCGGGTTAGAAGGTCATCCTGTGCGCCCCGCTCCGGGAGGCCCTTCAGGCGTACATTATTACGTCGCCCCCAGTTTTCTTGGTCATCTACTAACAGGGACATGACCTGTAGCTGGTTTCTAGTACTGGAGGAGTCATCTTCCAGAGAGGTAACTCTGGCGGATAGGGCAGAAATGGCGTCCTCCGCGGCCGAGGCGCGGGTAGTCAGAGACGTCACATCCTCCCTCACGGCCTCCAAGGCCTGTTGTTGGGCGGCTTCAATACGTTGTACCACCAGATCTTAGTCCTGTTTAGAAGGGAGGGCTTGTATAAGGCTGCGTAGCAGCTGCAACTCACTTTGCACAATGGCGGCGGGAGAGTCCTGCTGCACGTGGTCCGGGACAGCCATGGCCGGAGCGGTCGCCAGCGGGGAGAGGCTCCGTGGAGGCGAGTGTGACCCCCGAGGCCCGACCTCAAGAGGACCGGGAGGCTGGTGATCTGTCCAGGGCTCAGAAGAGGAGGCAGGGTATGGGTCAGCCATCTCGCGCTGTGAGGAGGTGACCGGCGCCATGTTGTTGTGCAGCGCGGTCTGGGGAGTCGCCGGAGCCGGCCTGAAAAAGCGATCAATACCGGGGGTAGAGGAGGCGGATCTCGTCATCGAGCGATTCAGGGGATCAGCTGGGGTGCTCTGATGTTTGCGCATATCAGATGAGCAGTGTGGAACCCGCTTATAGAGGCTGTAAGCGGCCGCTGGAACGGAGCTCCTGTGAAGAACATCCTCACGGGTCCATGGCCAAGCCACGCCCCCGCTGTGGATATTCTGCCGCATCAGAACATGAGAAGCATCCACAATAAATCTCACAATGATTGACATGCTGAGGATTCAGGTCATCTTCCACTGTGGATTTTTCGGCAGTTTGCAGTTGAGGTTTCAGAGGTCTCACTTTACTGCTGCTGTAAACGTTGTGGACTTCTCCGCATTAGCGTTCTGTGAGGCCCTATCCTCCGCATGGCTCCAGCAGACTCCTGTGTATTATTATGTCTTTCCAGGATCTTCACCGACGCTTGGATGCCACCAGGTTCTTCTCTCCTCTGGAAGACGCCAGATTCCTCTATGGGTTTCATTCTTCACACCTGCGGACAGTGATTTCCTACTGGAGGAACAAATATGACTGGAAGAAGCAAGTGAAGACCCTGAATAAATATCCGCACTTCAAGACGACCATAGAAGGTAGAGAAGACAATACATGACATAATCTCGAGAAACTCCTGACACGTGTGTGATCTTTACCCCACAGGTCTGGACATACATTTCATCCATGTGAAGCCATCACATCTGAGCCCCGGACAGAAAGTCTATCCTCTCCTCATGGTCCATGGCTGGCCGGGCTCCTTCTATGAGTTCTATCACATCCTCCCCCTCCTTACGGATTCCGGGAACCATGGTCTCAATACAGACATTGTCTTTGAGGTCATCTGTCCGTCTATCCCAGGATATGGCTTTTCTGATGCGCCATCTAAGACGGGTGAGTGCCAGACTCCATCATAGATACAGTTTATGGAAGACGTAATTGGCTCTTAATGACGTGATGACATTTCGGTTTGGCATTACCCTTTTCTCTCTGTTTATAGGATTCAACGCTTTCGCCGCCGCCCGGATCTTCTACAAGTTAATGCTCAGACTTGGCTTCAATGAATTTTACCTCCAGGGTGGGGACTGGGGCAGCAGAATCACCACCATCTTGTCTCAGATGAAGCCTGAGTGAGTGTCCATGGTGTGTGGTAGGATTAGGACATGTCTGCATTATCTGGGGGTAGAATATTTGGGGTTGTTCTCCATTCATAGTTCACATCTTTTCCCGTAGGTCAGTAAAGGGTCTCCATCTGAACTTTGTGATGCTTCCGACTGGAGGCTTGGGAAGGCTGAAGTCACTGCTGATCGGCCAATACATGCCCTGGCTGGTGGGGTTGACGAGAGAAGATGTCAGACGGCTCTATCCCTACATGGAGAAGAACGTGTTCAGGATTGTGCGGGAGACTGGATACCTGCACATACAGGCCACCAAACCTGACACCATAGGTGAGTGGCCCCTATGTCCAGATGGTCATAAGTGACAATGGTGGCAGTGAGGAAGCCTGGGAGGCAGCAGGGTCAATGAGGAGAAAGGTATAAGGGATAGAGGGATGATAGCAGGCTAGTTTCATATACATATGCATATCAGTTTCACATAAAGTTGCAGAAATATCTTCTTCCACACTCTGGAGCACTGCACCCCCAGCTTACAGATCTGTTCCTGCTTCTAGTGATCCAGCAGATAGTTCTGATCAGTGTCCTGGGTGACGCTATGTACAATATAATTTCTCAAAGAAGACTGAAAGCTCGGAATAATTTTATAGTTGTTAGGGTTATTCAGTGAGTGCAGAGATGAGTAGTAGTACACATAGGGGACACCCCCAATCCACCCACCCAGTGGATATACTAAGGGCCCTATTATACGGGATGTTATCTTTATAGTGTTCGAATTGAAACGATAATTGTTCTGAGTAATCATGGTAACTCAGGCCACGCCTCCTCTCCCTTGCCGCAACTATCTGGTGAGCTGGGGTTACAACCGGCGTACGCCACAGAGACGCTAAGAATTACCACTTTCTCTGTGGTGTGTGCCAGGAACGCAACCTTCATAGATGTCCCCCATAGGATCCTAATCAGGTACAGGGGACAGCAGCATCTCGTAAGTGAAGTAGGAGACATTGGCCCATACTATTATTTATTATACAGTTTATCCGTCCATGCACTATTGATTTCTAGGAAAACTTTTTATAACCTATGAGATCACCGGTCTCCTTAACTCCACATCGTCCTCGTCTCCCATAGGGTCTGCTCTGAACGACTCACCCGCCGGACTCGCTGCCTACATCCTAGAGAAGTTCTCAACATGGACTGACAACTCCTTCCGGGACCTAGAAGATGGCGGCCTGGACAGGTACAGAGTTACCTATAACTCTGGAGGATAAGACGGCGGGTCACAGCATATGGAAATCTGTTTAAGACCATGATGCTTTGCAGAAAAACTTTTTAGGGTATGTTCACACTGAGTAAAACAGGCGTAATGCCGTCTGTCTCAGTGTCCCATAGCCCGTCTATGGGAGAGCGCACTCCTCCACAGCCGCCGCTCTCCGCTCAAAGAAGTGACATGTCACTTCTCTGAGCGGAGAGCGGTGGCAGGGGAGGAGCGTGCGCCCTCTTACTCACTCACACCGGGACACTGAGCACGGCAGGATTCCGCAGAAGAGAGATCCACCACGGAATTCCGCCGTATTTGCTCAGTGTTAACATACCCTTAGGCTGTAATCACTAGTATGCTATGCTTATACACCAGTCACCTCCAGAGCTGCACTCACTATTCTACTGTTACATCTTGAGTCTGGTGACCTCCAAAGTATAAGAAGACATGATGTAACAGCAGAAGAGTGAGTGCAGCTCTGGAGGTGACTATAAGGCATAGATGTAATCTGGATGTGACAGGAACGTATGACACAGTTCAAACATATTACACCCAGATGTAGATCCATCATCTTGGGACACGGGTGGTGAAGATTTTGCTGTTGACTGATCCATGTCTCTTCTGCTAAGGAAATTTTCTCTGGATGATCTCTTAACCAACGTCATGATCTACTGGATTACGGGATCAATCGCATCCTCCATGAGGTTCTACAAGGAGAACTTTACGCGCAACTATAACCGCACCCCTGACACCAAGTAAGTCTTCGAGATGTGGGGAAAGTTCAGGGATGTTGATGGGGGAGGGGCTGATGATGTACAGGGGACATTTATAGAATTACATCATGCTTGCGTGCATTTAAAGGGATTGACCAGGATCAGAAAACATGGCTGCTTCTTTCAAATACAATGCCCCCTCCGTCCCCAGGTTATGTCTGGTACTGCAGTGCTCAGGTTTAGGGATTCTCGTTGACAAAGCAACTAGGTTCTTGACATGTCAATTCTTTGGCCAGAGAATAAAGCCTATGGGACAGCTAGCTGGGAGCGTGCACTGAATCCACTGGAGGTTATCCGCGTGATTTCCTTAGGGCCCTATTCCACCGGACGATTATCGTTTGCATAATCGTTAACGATCTCAAACGACCGCTATTGCGAAAGACCTGAAAACGTTCACTCATTTCCATGGAACGATAATCGTTACTTATGATCGTAATTGCGATCGTTTTTCTTCGCTATTTCTTCGCTATTGCGTTCGTATCTATTGCGAATGACTGAACGACGTCTTATTCAATGCAAACGATTTGCGAACGAGCAACGATAAAAATAGGTCCAGGTCTTATAAAGCGATCAACGATTTCTCGTTCGGTCGTTAATCATTAACTGCATTTCAACCGAACGATTATCGTTTAGATTCGAACGATTTAACAATAATCTGAACGATAATCGTCCGGTGAAATAGGGCCCTCAGTGTGCAAGGGCACTAACAGATCCTCAGAATTGACCTAATATTTCTTCCAGCTAAGTCTCTGGATGTACAGTAAATGAGAATATTTCTAGTCACCCACAGAAGAGATTCTGAATGGTAAGAAATGTAAATATGAGGTCATGCTCTTTATGGCTGCTTCTTCTTCTAGGATCGGGGTGTATGTCCCCACTGGCATTGCCGCGTTCCCCTGTGAGTTGGCACATGCGCCTCGGGTCTGGGCCAAGCAGAAGTTCCACAACATTGTCTCCTACACCTACATGCCACGCGGCGGTCACTTTGCGGCCTTTGAGGAACCAGAACTTTTGGCCCGCGACATCCAGAATTTTGTGTTTAAGGTAGAGAAGATGTGAAGAGAGAAACATAGATGATGTCACATCATGTGTCACTGGTGACTGAATCCACTGATGTCATACCACGTCCAGAACCCATCAAGAGATTTACAGTCTACAACATCACGGCTCATCACAATTCAATGTACAGTGGTGTTTTGGATTACGAGCATAATTTGTTCTGGGGCAGTGCTTATAATCCAAATCTACTCTTAAACCAAAGCAAATTTTCGCATAAGAAATTTTTGAAAACCAGACAATTGGTCTATTCTGAATGACATGTAAAACAAATGGAACAAACATTTAGAAACAGTTGAATATATCATAAGTTACTGTACAGTATAGCAATCAGCTTGTAGTTTGTAGATGGAGCTGCAGATCCCTATAATACAGTAGCATAATACAACAGGCTAGAATAGAGAAGCAGGGCTGTCAGAGGTCTGTGTGGTCACATAAAAGCAATGGGGAAGGGGGTGTGTTCAGCATGGACCAATCAGGAAGTAAGAATCACAGAGCTGTGCAGGAGGACAGTGACAGAAACTTTATATACAGCAGTGTGAATGGTTGAGTGTAAGTGCAGGCACATTATAGCAACAGTGTGTGTGTAGCTGAGTGTAAGTGCACGCACATTATTGCAACAGTGTGTGTAGCTGAGTGTAAGTGCAGGCACATTATAGCAACAGTGTGTATAGCTGAGTGTAAGTGCAGGCACATTATAGCAACAGTGTGTATAGCTGAGTGTAAGTGCAGGCACATTATAGCAGGAATGGAGAGGATGGGAAACACAAGAGCTGATAAAGACTGCAGGGAGCATGAAGGAATGAGCAGAAAATATGTGGGAACATAAATGCAACACTGTCTGGGGAGAGAGGGGTTGCAGCTATGGTAAGATTACCTTAACAGTCCTGTCCACTGATGCCATCCCCAGCCTGAAGTTGATCTGCTATGATTTGGAAGGTGAGGGAGACTTCCTGGTTTGGAGTACAGGGCTGTAGACCACCTATGCAGACCATGCCACTCCCATGCTCCCACCCAGTACAGGGAGCTCTTAAACCAAACCAATGCTCTTATACCAAGTCACAACTTTAAAAAACTGTGAGCTCATCTTGTAAAGCGCTCTCAATCCAAGTTACTTTTAAACCTAGGTATCACTGAACTGTATCCTGAGCTTCCCGCTTAATGAATAAAATACCAGAACTACTGTAGAGACTGACACAGTACAAACAGACTCTGCAGGTTCCACCAAGTTGCTCCAGTCCTGGCACAGATTACATGGAATATCTTTCAGCTCTCCAGGTTTTGCCCCATGTACCGCAGGTTGTGGGGTGACCCCTCTGATCTGTATAGAGTGCTGATCACATAGACACAATCTGATCTGTGCAATCACTTATTTAAACCATGTTCACACAATGATTTTTAACAGCCGTTATTTGGTACTCAAAACCACAGCTGTTATTTTAAATATGAAATAATGGCTGTTTAACATACTACAGCGGCCCCACTGCCCCTTGTAGGAGATTTCAACACTGTCATGGATAACTTCATGGATAGGGTGTCCATGGCGATGACGACTGTTCGAATACCCTAAGTGCGATTTCATCTGAGATAACCTTATTTGATATCTGGAGTGCATAGCATCCTGGTGTGCGATTACAGTCTATCCCGTATATATCTAGCCTTGAGAGACGCGCACACGTTATCCTGGGTATTAGAAGTTGAATTTATTCTGCGCTCGCTCTCCAATCATTCCCCTCCAAGTCTCCTTCTTGAACACCCCGGGGTGTGGTACCCTGCTGTACGCACTTGGCTAGCGATCCTTGAGATTCCCTGGATTTACATGGCAGCGGAGGAATTCTTTAGTCCTAACGCTGGCACTGCCACCCTACAGAATGGGATATCATGAAGGACTATTTGAGGAGTTATTTTATACAACAAATTACTCATACCAAAAGAGCGAAGGGCCGTCTTCTGTCAGCTCTCCAGGATTCCCTACTGCAGGCAGAAGAAAATCATATAGTGGGTAGCTCATCCGCCACGGCCACTAGACTCAGGGAAGCCCAACAGGCGATTACAGACTTTGATTTGGAATCAGCTGCCCATAAGTGAATCTTTGCCAAACATATGTTTTTTGTAGAGGGGGAGCGTACAGGGAATCTTTCTAGCTCTCATAGAGACCCTGCACTTCTCACTCATATCCAGAACGCCAATAGTGCTCACATTAAAGAATTCTTGTCATCTATCTCTCTTTCTACCCTAGTTGATGACGTAAGAGATTCTTTACATTTGCCGCTGACATTGGAGGAATTGGAGGTCGCAGCCTCTTCCATGAGGCGCAGGTTTGGATGGGTTGCCCGGGGAGCTATTTAAAAGGAACCTGTTTGTCGACTACGACGAACATTCGCCGTTTGTTCGTTAATCTCCAGCTGCCTTCTGAGGGCTCCCGGAATACAGCAGTGTGCTCGCTTAACGCTGTGAAAGCCTTTGACGGCGTTGAGTGCCCATTCTTGTGGGCTGTGTTGGAAAAAATGTGATTTGGGCCTCAGTTCATCTCCTGGGCTCAGTTATTATATTCTTCACCTCATGCCAGGTTAAAGATTAATGGAGGCTTATCCTACAGGTTTAGTTTGCAGCAATGAACAAGGCAGGGTTGCCCCCATCCCCAAAGTTTTTGCGCTTGTCATAGAGCTACTTGTGGCTTTAATTTGTAATCATCCGGGTGTTCATGGGTTCAAGAGGTCCCCAGGAGGAGAAAATTGCACTATAGGCGGATAGTTTGTTATTGTACTTGAATGACACTGGTACATCGGCCATGGCCCTTATAAACGAATATGGTAATTTTTCGGGTTTGTCTATCAGCTGGGACAAGTCAGTGTTGCTGCCAGTTGATGCAGATTCTATACAGCTACCTGACCCTTCCACTACCCTGAAAATTGTTACAGAGTTTAAATACCTAAGGATTGTGATATCCAAAGATATAAGGGCGTATGAAAGACTTAGGGGGACATTTATCATTTGAACCTTTTTTCAAGAATATTTTTATCACTGTGCACTGTGCTTATATGTTTGCAGCCTAGTCAAGTATTTATGAATATTCGCATGTTGGTTCCCTGGCATAGCTTCCCTGGCTCTGCGCATTTTACTGCAGGTATTCATTGTAATTGGGTTTATTAGGCAAATATGCCATTATCTGCATTCAAAAAGACTTTTCCCAGCCCCCCCACCCCACCCCTTCCTCTTTTCCATTCACTGCTCATTATCAGGAAATTGTGTCTTATTGCATCAGTCATGCCCCTGTCTGTTCTTTGGAGAGGGGAGGAGGGAGATTAGTCGGCAGCAGAGAGCAGAGAAGAAAGGATTACACAGCGGGAGCTATGTGAAAGCCTCTATTCAGTGGTCAGAGAGACATTTAACTATCCCCTGCCCACACAACAACCCTAACCCTTGGGGTTGGTGCTAATCAGGAGGGTTAGGGTTGGGGCTGTGGGGAGGGTTAGACATGGGACGTAACCCTAAGCCGACCCCCAACCCTAACCCTAATACTAAACATTCGGATTAGGGTCGGGGGTCCGGCAGGGTCTGATTTTGACTGCTAGGAAGCCCAGAGTGGAGCAGCCAATAAAATCCGGCCGGGGCAGGGCTTGCCTGGGAGCTGTGTGCGCGCACCCAGTGAGGTCCCTTTGCGGTATGGGATTTAGTCACTACCGTGTGGTAATGGGGTTCTTTATCCAACAGTGCATCACTTCTACTGAGGAGGGATGGTAACAGTAGAGGGTCAAAATAAATAAAGGCAAAGTCAGCCACTAGATGGAGTCTGTACAGTAGACAGCAGATGCTGGAGGCATGACAGCTATACAGGTAACATAACTCTCCTGTTTGGGTTCCCTTACGCTTTTTTCATAAAATACACAACCTGTTTAGAAATCTAATATGGAGTTCTCAACATCCTCGTATCAAACTGGAAACCTTACAGAGGTTAAAATTGGCCGGGCTACTTGCAGTGCCCAATGCTATGTTCTACTTCCTAGCCTCTCAGCTGCAGCATATTAGGGGATGGGAGACTGACGCAATATCGGACTCTACTGCCAAACTATTGCAAGCTCATTCTAAATCCCGGAAACTATTTCAGGTGTTCCACTGCTGCTGCGGGACAGCCTACGTTACAATTGTGCCATAGGGTTTGGTGGAAGGTGAGGGACATGTATGGGCTGACGGGATGCTCGGCATATACCTTTATCTGGCATTCTCCCTGGCTGGGGGAACTCTTCTTTCTAGAGGGGTTTACTCAGTGGCAGACGCTGGGTCTTAGCATAGTGGGTCAATTGTATGAGAACGGCCAATTAAAAAGCTTTCAACAGTTAGAAGAATTTCCTATATCTAGGGCTCATTTCTATAAATATCTGCAATTGCGGCATGCATGTGAAGGGGAGGGGGACATCCTGACTTGGGAACGTGTTACTATTCCACCTATTAACATTGTGGGCACCTCTGCATCCACCTCCGGCTTAATTTCTATACAGTATATTTATTTACATAACAAATTTCTGGAAAAGTATCCTCTGACTAAAAAAGAGAAGTGGAAGGCCGACTTGGGTCCTCTTGAGGATGACCAGTGGAAGGAGGTCCTGGGGATGACACCCCAATTGTCTGTAGGTGAGCAGCACTGCTTGTCCCAAGTATATCGCCTGCACAGAGTGTACAGAATCCCAGCATTCCTATTTGAGTGGAAGTGGAAGTCCGTCCCGATGCCTTATGTCCCAGGTGCCAAAGAGGCAAGGGAGGGGTCCTGCATATGTTCTGGCGTTGCCCTAAACTGACAAGTTACTGTCAGGATGTTGCCTCCACTGTCTTCCACTGTTCTCTATTAAATTAGAACAATCCCCCTGGTCTTTTTTTCTAGGCTATGTGGAGGATTAAGGGTCCTATTCCACGGGCCGAGGAGGGCCCGATCAACGATGTAAATGAGCGGCGATCTGCTAGATCTCCGCTCGTTTACTGGTCCTATTCTACGGCCCGATGATCGTTGAGCGAGGGCTGCAAGGACATCGTTACCGATGTCCTTGCAGCAGCAGTAATACATTACCTGTCCAGGCTTCTCGCGCGGTCTTCATCCCAGGGTCCAGCGCGCTCTATCTTCTGAATGGCCGGTCAGCTGACAGGCCACACTCAGCCAATCACAGGCCGCGGCGGTCCCGGCCTGTGATTGGCTGAGCGCTCCGTCAGCTGACCGGCCATTCAGAAGATAGAGAGCGCGGGACCCGGGGATGAAGACAGCACGGAGAAGACCTGACAGGTAATGTATGATGCTGCTGCTGCTGTCAAATCGACGGTCGCCCGCCGCGCACCGCTATTCAACCGTAGCGATATGCGGTGGGGGAATGATGATCTGGCCCTAAATGAACGATCAGCCGATGACACGATCATCGGCTGATCGTTCTCTCTATTTCCCCGAACGATAATCGGCCGAATCGGGCCAAATGGGGCCGATCCGGCTGATTATTGTTACTGTGGAATAGGGCCCTTAGACTTTAAATCGGGCTTTATCTCGGGGTGGGTGCGCAATATTGTCAGTCTGTAAAAGTGGCGTAATTCTGGGACCTGGGAGTCTTTAATTCATCCATGCATGCTCCCCCTACTGTGCCAGTTCCATTTCTGTGGTGTTTCCATCACTTTCTTAAGGTTTAAGGTGTACCAGACACCCTCACTTGCCAAATAGGAGGCCCCTGAAAAAATGTTCGAGTCTCCCATTGACTTTAAAGGGGTTCGCTACTCGAATCGAGCATTGGAAAATACTTGACTCGAGTAACGGGCATTGGAGCATTTTTGTACTTGCTCATATCTAGTCTGGACATTACAGTACAATGAGGTGTGAGGGATACCTGAGTATACCACAGTAAGGGCGCTGCACGATCAGAAACATTCTCAGTTCTTCTCACTGGTGATTTGTGAATGACTGGAAAGAGCTGCAATAAACTGAACTACCGCTAGAAGTCACTAATGCTTCATTGATCTCACAAGGTGTAACTCCTTCACTGCTTGCTGTCAACTATTCCATATAGAAAACGCTCACAGCTCTAACAATTTTTTGTTGGCCAATAAAGGTATCACTCCTAAAATACTTTGATTACAAGTATTTACCACGATATATAGAAACGTTAGCAGATTGTCCGCCCTATTAGCATTGCTCTTTTATCTTAGGATAGATATATGTTTATCCCAGACATGTTTAAATTCGGTTATTGTAGATTTACCTACCACATCTGCTGGGAGTTTGTTCTAAGTATCTACTACTGTTTCAGTAAAGTAATATTTTCTTGAGTTGTTTCTGACCTTTTTTCCCCCAACCGATAATGTACCCTTGTTCTTGTGTTCAGCTTTTTTCTTTAAAACACTTCCCTCTTAAACCTTATTTAGTCCTTTAACATGGTTGTTCTGGTACCGCATACCACCAGGCTGAAGTCCTGTCATGTCTCTAGGTTTGTGTCCTGTCACGTGTCTCTAGGTTTGTGTCCTGTCACGTGTCTCTAGGTTTGGGTCCTGTCACGTGTCTCTAGGTTTGGGACCTGTAACATGTCTCTAGGTTTGGGTTCTGTCACGTATCTCTAGGTTTGGGTCCTGTCACGTGTCTCTAGGTTTGGGTCCTGTCACGTGTCTCTAGGTTTGGGTCCTGTCACGTGTCTCTAGGTTTGTGTCCTGTCACGTGTCTCTAGGTTTGGGTTCTGTCACGTATCTCTAGGTTTGGGTTCTGTCACGTATATATAGGTTTGTGTCCTGTCACGTATCTCTAGGTTTGTGTCCTGTCACGTGTCTCTAGGTTTGGGTTCTGTCACGTATCTCTAGGTTTGGGTCCTGTCACGTGTCTCTAGGTTTGGGTTCTGTCACGTATCTCTAGGTTTGGGTTCTGTCACGTATATATAGGTTTGTGTCCTGTCACGTATCTCTAGGTTTGTGTCCTGTCACGTGTCTCTAGGTTTGGGTCCTGTAACATGTCTCTAGGTTTGGGTCCTGTCATGTCTCTAGATTTGGGTCCTGTCACGTGTCTCTAGGTTTGGGTTCTGTCACATATCTCTAGGTTTGTGTCCTGTCACGTATCTCTAGGTTTGGGTCCTGTCACGTGTCTCTAGGTTTGGGTCCTGTCACGTGTCTCTAGGTTTGGGTCCTGTCACGTGTCTCTAGGTTTGGGTCCTGTCACGTGTCTCTAGGTTTGGGTCCTGTCACGTGCCTCTAGGTTTGGGTCCTGTCACGTGTCTCTAGGTTTGGGTCCTGTCACGTGTCTCTAGGTTTGGGTCCTGTCACGTGTCTCTAGGTTTGGGTCCTGTCACGTGTCTCTAGGTTTGGGTCCTGTCACGTGTCTCTAGGTTTGGGTCCTGTAACGTGTCTCTAGGTTTGGGTCCTGTCACGTGTCTCTAGGTTTGGGTTCTGTCACATATCTCTAGGTTTGTGTCCTGTCACGTGTCTCTAGGTTTGGGTCCTGTCACGTGTCTCTAGGTTTAGGTCCTGTCACGTGTCTCTAGGTTTGGGTCCTGTCACGTGTCTCTAGGTTTGGGTCCTGTCACGTGTCTCTAGGTTTAGGTCCAGTCACGTGTCTTTAGGTTTGGGTCCAGTCACGTGTCTTTAGGTTTGGGTTCTGTCACGTGTTTCTCGGTTTGGGTCCTGACATCTGTCTCTAGGTTTGGGTCCTGTCAAGTGTCTCTAGGTTTGGGTCCTGTCAAGTGTCTCTAGGTTTGGGTCCTGTCACGTGTCTTTAGGTTTGGGTCCAGTCACGTGTCTTTAGGTTTGGGTTCTGTCATGTGTTTCTCGGTTTGGGTCCTGTCATCTCTCTAGGTTTGGGTCCTGTCACGTGTCTCTCGGTTTGGGTCATGTCATCTGTCTCTAGGTTTGGGTTTTGTCATGTGTCTTTGCTTCAGGTTCTGTCATATGTCGTGGGTTTGAGTCTTGTCATGATCCAGGAGGGTGGTGAATACTTTTGCACAGCGCTGCCGGACCCTGCGGGTGATTCGCTGTGGGTGTGGTGATGGGCATTGTCTTTTAGTCTGGAGAATTTCCGCTCCTTGTTTTCCTCACAGATGGCAATGGTTTTATATCTTCTGGGGTTGTGGTTGGCAGAGGAGCAGGTATCACTTGGCCACTACAAGACTGAGAACGCAGTGAGATCCCCATATTCTTATTATTACAGATCGCGGCGGCATGCCCGGCCTGTTTCTTATCACAGTCGTAATAAAGTGCCCGGACTGTTTCCTATTAATGTTCTTGGAGCAAAGACCAGATAAACAGAACATTTCCCAGACTGCGTCTCCTATCTGATGTCATGTCTTCTCCTCTAGTCACACCCAGAGCTGCATACGGAACTCTGCTTGTTGACATTATATAACAGCAGAATAGTGAGTGCAGCTCTGGAGGAGAAGACATGATATAACAGCAGAACAGTGAGTACAGCTCTGGGAGTGACTGACGTATAAGACACGATATAACAGCAGAATAGTGAGTGCAGCTCTGGAGGTGGCTGGAGGATAACACATGATATAACTGCAGAATAGTGAGTGCAGCTCTGCAGGTACCTGATAAAGCCTAGTTTCTCAGCACTGTATATAGGAATCCTCCACACTGTAGTATATAGCAGTGCCTTCCGTGTATACTGTAGTGACTACAGAACAGGTGCCAATCTAAGTGGGCACGGATTCCCTGGTGTCGGTTGTTGGCAGATGGCATGGAAAAATCTCCTCAGATCTGGGGCCGTGGCGCACCTGTCATCGTTCTCATTCGCCAGCGTTAAACCGCATCCGACATGGATGGCGATGGCTTCAGAGGAACCAATGTGGCAGCAGGAAGTCATTGCTGACAATAATTCAGGTCGTTTTGGTTTCAATTTAGCAGCCGGTAATGAAATCTTCATGTCATCTTAAGAAGCGTTTCCAGCAACTCCCACACTCCAAGGCCGCTGGGCTTAAAGGGGAACACCACTATGGAGAAATAGAGAACCAGATAACTCTCCAGGACTCCAGGTGACTCATAATTATATCAGGTCTCATACTCCAGTCACATCCAAAGCTGTTTCTATAATTGCGCTGATTGGCAATCAAAACAGAGACAGGCTCCTCTTGTGTAGTGCTCCCTATGATCCCTCCAGTCTGTATACACTTTCAGCACCCGAGCTCCCACAATGCACTGGGATTCAGATCTCTGAGAACAGCTTTATATTCGATTGGACATGGAGAGAAGGAGCTGCTGCACATCACGCCTATGGCTAATTTAAAAACCGAGGCCAGGATGTTGGTATACAATTTGATCAAACCATATTGCCTCATGTACCACGTGCAGGTCCCCTGGTTCACATGAGTCCCTACACTAACTGCACACTGTGTCAGTCAGCGACCACTAACCCCGCAAAGTGAGCGCAAGCAGGGAAGGGAGGCCATAGAATAAGCCCTGCAACCCCAATGTCACAGGACCAAACCCCAAAAGGCCCCCCCAAACCCGGCAGGCGCCACCAGCGGAGAAAGTGGCCACCAAGCAAGACAAGTGTGAGCAAAAGGGAAAAGAGGGAAAAAAACACAATTAGCATAAAATTCATTATATATAAATTCATTATATGTAAAAATATAAAAAACAGTTTTTAGACCACAAGTCATGAGACTGACCGGCTCGTATGGAGCCGTCATGGAGTTCAAATGAGCGCAGCGTCGCAGAGAGAGATCCTATTTGATTTATCTGAGCTGGTTGCGGTAAGCTCCGCCCCTGTTGCACTCCGTGACGGTCTATATGTGGATTCTTCACGTTACCTGTATGCTAGCCGAGCGCAGCGTTGCAGAGAGAGATCCTATTTGATCTGAGTTGGTTGCGGTAAGCTCCGCCCCTTTTGTACTTCGTGACGGTCTATATTGGATTCTTCACGTTATTGAAGAGATTAGCGTTCCTACCTGTATCGCCTGCGGCGCTATAGACCCGGCGTACAGAGTACACCTACTACTAATACAATTTAAATTGCCTCATTTGAACTCCATGACGGCTCCATACGAGCCGGTCAGTCTCATGACTTGTGGTCTAAAAACTGTTTTTTATATTTTTACATATAATGAATTTATATATAATGAATTTTATGCTAATTGTGTTTTTTTCCCTCTTTTCCCCGCCTCCCCCTCCCCCCCCCTTCCCACACCCTGGGGGCGTGTTTGGCGGGTTTTCCATGTGTTTAAATGTCAGTGCTGCCATGAGCTTGTTATGCACCTTTGTTCTGAGGAAGGGAGATTTTACTCCTGAAACATGTTAACTCTGTGCAATAAATTGTTACTGTTCTACTTATAATTGATCCAAGATACTGGCTTTACTCCAGAGACAGCGCTGGTTTTGCTTTTACCTCCTTTTTTTCTTTTTTATTTTCACTGTGTTCACTTTACGGGCCCTCTGTGAGGAGTATCCCGTCTTGGAGGTACTACCAGCATTTGCAGTCCAGGATTCATCAGCCGAACCATAGTCGAGTTGTGAAGGATTCACCCAAGATCCATACCCTGTTTAGGGTGATATGCTACTAGCCCAAGTGGCTAAAAGGTGAGCACGCTACCGCTCTCTTTCTTTATCAACCTAATCCCTCTGGTATCACACGAGGCGCCTGTGCCGTTTTTTGCCTCTTTTCTTTTTATGTTTTAATTTTGTAATGTTAACCCCCTATCACTTTAAAAATAAGGGATCATTCACACGATCCCCTAGCTGGAGCCCAGCCGCCGCTCGGCACGGATTCCCACCTCCCAGCAGCACAAATGACAGAAGAGCATGATGTGATCCGTGCCGCGATCCGCACTAGGACATGTCCTATTTTTTTCCCGGTGCGGGATTATGTCAATGGTCACATTCACTTTAATAGGCTGGGTTCACACTATGTATATTTGAGGCTGTATTTGGTCCTCATGTCAGGTCCTCATAGCAACCAAAACCAGGAGTGGATTGAAAACACAGAAAGGATCTGTTCACACAATGTTGAAATTGAGTGGATGGCCGCCATATAACAGTAAATAACGGCCATTATTTCAATACCATAGCCGTTGTTTTAAAATAACAGCAAATATTTGCCATTAAATGATGGCCATCCACTCAATTACAACATTATGTGAACAGAGCCTTTCTGTGTTTTCAATCCACTCCTGGTTTTGGTTGCTATACAGCCTCACAAATACAGCCTCAAATATACATAGTGTGAACCCAGCCTAAAGGTTCCTAAAATTGTCCGTGGTCGCGGGACGTGTGAATGCAGCCTAATTAATAAAAATCTGATACAATCACATAATCCTATCACCCGTGTTTCGTATTGATCTTGTGGACCAGTGCCAAGTGTGGATCTCAAAACCTAGAGCATTGCTACTGGGATCTTGGAGTCTCAAAACAAGCAGATCTCTGGGCAAAGATCACCGTGACCTACAGAAAGGAGAATGTTGTAAGGCAGCCGGCTCCATCTGGTGATAATGGACAGGGATTACGGCACAGCTGGCCCCCACCACTACCGATCAGAGGGCTGCTAAACCCGTTGGTTATAGCAGTGAGGAGGGGAGCAGCTGGACCCAGGGTGGGGGGGGTCTACATTCTTCTCCATTAACTGTAGATGGTACATGGCGCATCCATGTATCATATAGGGCACAAGGGCCCCAGAGCATGTTTTAAACAGGACCGAAACCGAGTGGGAAACCAGTCTGAGGGCAGTCACTACCTTCTTGCCATCTCAATGACTAGAAACCACGATAGCTTTAGGATATTTCCATGGGGCTGTAGTGGTGGATGTAATAACGCTCACTGAATGGTACCTAGGGACAAGCAACGCACAAATCCTTCTTGCTGATTAACCAGAGGAAGGTCACCTGACAGCACGCCAGCACCACTTATGTACGGCAGTGCAGTCCAGTCTACTGATCCTTTTCAGCCAGTTGAGCGGAGCGGAACAAAAATAACCACAACCCATCGTTAATGATGGAGATGCATGAAAACGTACTATTTGGGAGTCAGTCTGACTACAACACCAAGGAGCAGAGATGTAGCAGTGCTGAACACGTGACCAAACTTGAATAGAGATGAATGGAATGACCCCCACTGTGCCGTCCACAATGACAGGACACTGGGGTAGCACTTGCCCCCAGCTGAAGGAGCAGGAAAATATGTGTTCCGAAGCACTGGACGGTCTGGCTGGCCATGAAGGGGTGCAGACCCCGTTACACAATCCAAGGTTACTGTGAGTCAGGGAAGGCGTTTGTTTTCCTTCCCTGTGTTTTGTATTTGGGAGGTTATTGCTTTTCCTCGGTGCCTCGCAGCCAAATCCCGTCCATTCAGACTCAGCGTGAAATTCAATTAGTGAGACGCCTCCTGGGCGAAAACTGAGAACCTGTGTAAAGATCCTTCCTGAGGAGCGAGCATCGGTACTGAATACAAGACAGGAGGTGACCCAAAAAAATCACATCAAGTCTGAAACCCCAAAATAAAGGGTTCAGGGTTCACTCACATTATATACACACTGCGCAGTACGAGGGAAAGTCCATTCTTATTAGATTATCTAATGTTAATGTACATGCCCTGTTTTTTGGTCTTGATGGCTCAGGAGATGGTTCAGGAGCAGGAAAAAAAGAGCTGGACTGTGTACGGTCGAGAAAAAAAATGCACAATGAAGAAAAGACACAAAGTGAAATCCCTCTAACCGGAAACCAAAAAGGCAGAAAACCCAATAGTCCGCTCATATCGTCAGATAGCTGGTTTTAATCTAGGATCTGTTGTGGGCTCCATTCGGCAGGTAATGCAGTTATTGTTCTAAAAAACAACTTTTAAACTTGCAGCCGTGTCAAATTGGTGTGGTCTAGAGCAGTGATTTTCAACCTTTTTTGAGCCGCGGCACACTTTTTATACTTAAAAAATCCCGGGGCACACCACCAACCAAAATGGCACAAAATTACACTAAAACAGTACATATTATACATATACAGTGGTACCTTGGTTTAAGAGTAACTTGGTTTAAGAGCGTTTTGGTTTAAGAGCTCACAGTTTTTTCAAAATTGTGACTTGGTTTAAGAGCATTGCTTTGGTTTAAGAGCTCCCTGTACTGGGTGGGAGCGCTAGTGGGGGCGGAGCATGGTCTGCATAGCGGGGTCTACAGCCCTGTACTCTGACCCAGGAAGTCTCCCTCACCTTGCAAATCATAGCAGATTCACTTCAGGCTGGGGGCTTACATCAGGGGACAGGACTGTGGAGGTAATCTCTCCATAGCTGTAACCCCTCTCTCTCTGGACAGAGTGCTGCTATACTGTGCCCATCTGTCCTGCTCATTCCTTCCTGCGCCTTGCAGTCTCTGTCAGTTCTGATTGGTCCATGCTGAACACACACCCCTTCCTCATTGCTGTCATGTGACCACACAGACCTCTGACAGCAGCCCTGCTTCTCTATTCTAGCCTGTTGTACTACGCTCCTGCATTATGGGGATCTGCAGCTCCATCCTCTACAAACTGCTGCTGTGTTATCAGGTTTATGCACTTACTATACATTATACTCCACATACTGCTATACTGTACAGTAACTTATAATATCACATATTCTGCTGTTTCTGAATGTTTGTTTCATTAGTTTTACATGTTGTTCAGAATATAAAATCATTATTTTTGGGGTGTGGAACCAATTGTCTGCCTATCAGTGATTTCTTATGGGAAAATTTGCTTTGGTTTAAGAGTGGATTTGGATTACAAGCACAGTCCCGGAACGAATTATGCTCGTAATCCAAGGCACCACTGTAGTTAATAATATAGATTCTAAATGTATTTATACTCACTCAGTGTAAAACCTGGGCCTGTTTTCTTCTCCCCACCTGTGCTTCTCTCCTGTGCTTTTCTCCACCATACTTCTCCCCCCTACTTCTCTCCTGTGCTTCTCTCCACCATACTTCTCCCCCCTGCTTCTCTCCACCATACTTCTCTCCCCCCTGCTTCTCTCCTGTGCTTCTCTCCACCATACTTCTCTCCCCCCTGCTTCTGTCCACCATACTTCTCCCCCCTGCTTCTCTTCCCCATGCTTCTCTCCTCCATACTTCTCTCCTGTGCTTCTCTCCACCATACTTCTCCCCCCTGCTTCTCTCCTGTGCTTCCCTCCCCCATGCTTCTCTCTGTGCTTCTCTCCACCATACTTCTTTCCCCCCTGCTTCTCTCCACCAAACTTCTCTCCCCCCTGCTTCTCTCCGCTGTTCCTCTCCCCCATCCCCATGCTTCTCTCCCCCCTGTTTCTCCCCCATCCCCATGTTTCTCTCCCCCATCCCCATGTTTCTCTCCCCCGTTTCTCCCCCATCCCCATGCTCCTCTCCCCCATCCCCATGTTTCTCTCCCCCATCCCCAGGTTTCTCTCCCCCATTGTTTTCTCCTGTTTCTCTCCCCCATCCCCAGGTTTCTCTCCCCCCCCTTCCTCCTCACCTCCTCCAAGATGGTCGCCGCTGCTGTCTGCCTCACCTACTGGCCGCCCGTAGGGCCCGGACGTGCTCCTCCAATCAGCGGGGGCCGTAGCGCACACGTTGATTGGATGCGTGCATCACGGCCCGCCGCAGCGCACCACACTCCCGGCCTCCGCTAATTGGATAGGAGGAGCACGTCCGGGCGCTACAGGCGGCCTGTAGGTGAGGCGGACAGCAGCAGCGGGGCGATCGGCAGGGGCACCATAGTTTGGGGAACTTTTTCCGCGGCACACCCGACCATGTGTCGCGGCACACTAATTGAAAATCACTGGTCTAGAGTACCTGTGCCCTAGGATTGCGACACCCCTTAATCCCTCCTCCTCGTTCTCTTTAGTGTGGAGGGCCGTTGCTATGGTAAAATGCCAGGCACCGGCTAATGGATAACCAGCCACCAACCAAAGGCTAAGAACTTTTCTTTCTTGTCAATCAGATTTGTGCCAAAGTTTTGCACCTTCCCTCCTCATTCCTTTTCCCATCCCTGCACCTTGATGCTCTCTAACAATTGTGCAGGTGCTGCTAGTGTCTGAGGAGTTACTAGTGGCTCCTGGGGTTGGAGAAAACTCAGAGCCTGGCTACTAACCGCCTCAAGCCAGATCCAGCCTGAGGGCACATAAAGGCCCCATGGCTGTTCCATGCTCCTATGCACAGGACTGATATACTGGGGTACAAAAATATTCCAGTATATTGTATGGTTTCACCATTTGGACAAACACTATAACTCATACAGTAGGTCATTGATAAGTGTAAGTCAGTATAAAAAAATAATATGGTTTATTTTCTAACTTTCCTCTCCTACTGAATTAACCCCTAAGTGACTGCAAACATGCCTTCATATGGGGGACACTCAAGGGCCAGTTTGGGTGACCTGCAGTCAGGCCGGGACATGCGGCTACAATATGCTATAGAAAGGGGACACCCTTACCGTGCTGATGGGTTTCTTAATCCGCAACATTAAAGTACTACAGAAATTTAGTATTGCTGCAATCATGTCGACTTAGTAAATAAAGTGATCTAATAATTTATCCCACAAGACGAAGAGGTTAAAGTGTATGTACCACCCTTACATCGCATACATGAATTTTTTGGGCGCCGGTCTATTCCTAAGCACTGGCCAGGCATGAAGCACTTGAAGCGGGATGGTGTGACGATCTACTGTACCCTACTCTACCCTCTTGCCCAGCTACCTTCATGCCCGGGCCGATGCTCGGGAATAGACCAGCGCCGTGCACGGGAACGGGACCGCGGTTCAAAAAAGTACCACAGCATCGGAATCCCAGCGTTGTTCTATTCATGTAAAAAACAATAAAGCGATGGTAGAATTACTTTAAGAGTAGTAGAAACAAATTTCAGAACTGGTGCAGTTTGTTCATGTTGCCTCCAAAAAAACAGAATAAGATGTAATTGTAAAGTTTTATATTCTCCAAAATGTCCCAGATGAAAACTACAACTCATCTGGCAAAACAAGTGGGAGCCCTGGCGGCCTCATGGGCAGAAAAATATCAAGGTTACTGATCCCTGAATATGATGACAGAACTAATCTGTTGTTTAAAGCGATTTCGCAAAAGCCCAAAAGTAGTAAAAATGCCCCCGCCAAAAACAAACAAATATATCATAAATCTGGAGTCATATAATCGCCTCAACAAAATAAATGTATCACTAGTTGTTACTGTACAGCAAACGTCATAAAACCTCACAAAACAATGGTGGAACTGTGGCACTGCTGTGTTACTTCCACGGCCACACTGTATAAACATTATAAAATTATATGTACCCTAATTGTGCCATTACAATATACAACATATCCTGCAAAAACAACCAGAACTAGACTGATGGGAAGAAACAACAAAAACAGCCTGATCACTAAGGGGTAAAACAAATGAAAATCACTAACACATATGTACCTCAAAAGATCCAGTGTAGGGATCACAGCTTGCCCTGCCGCCCAAGGGCAAAAGGCTAAAAATATTATTGGCAACTATTCCTGCAGCAGCTTCTCTCCCCCTCTATTTTTGCAGCAGCTTCTCTCCCCCTCTACTTCTGCAGCAGCTTCTCTCCCCCTCTATTCCTGCTGCAGTCTCTCTCCCCCTCTATTACTGCAGCAGCTTCTCTTCCCCGCTATTCCCGCAGCAGCTTCCCTCCCCCCTCTAATCTTGCAGCAGCTTCTTTCCCCTCTATTCTTGCAGCAACTTCTCTCCCCCTTTATTCTTGCAGCAGCTTCCCTCCCCCTCTATTCTTGCAACAGCTTCTTCCCCCCTTCTATTCTTGCAGCAACTTCTCTCCCCTGCTATTCCTGCAGCAGCTTCACTCCCCCCTTTATTCTTGCAGCAACTTGTCTCCCCTCTATTCATGCAGCAGCTTCTCTCCCATGCTATTCCTACAGCAGCTTCTTTCCCTCTCTATTCTTGCAGCAGCTTCTCTCCCCTCTATTCTTGCAGCAGTTTCTCTCCCCCTCAATTCATGCAACAGCTTCTCTCCCAAGCTATTCCTACAGCAGCTTCTTTCCCCCTCCATTCTTGCAGCAGCTTCTCTCCCCTCTATTCTTGCAGCAGCTTCTCTCCCCCTCAATTCATGCAACAACTCTCCTCCTCTATCTGTGTAGCAGCTTCTCTCCCCCTCTATTCCTGCAGCAGCTTCTCTTCCCCTCTATTCCTGCAGCAGCTTCTCTCCCCTCTATTCTTGCAGCAGGCTCTTTTTTTCTCAATTCATGCAACAACTTCTTTCCCCCTCTATCCGTGTAGCAGCTTCACTCCCCCGCTATTCTTGCAGTAGCTTCTCTCCCCCTCTATTCATGCAGCAGCTTCTCTCCTCCTCTATTCTTGCAGCAGCTTCTTCTCCCCCACTGTTCTTGCAGAAGCTTCTTTCCTCCCTCTATTCTTGCAGCAGCTTCTTCTCCCCCTCTATTCTTGCAGAAGCTTCTTCCCCCCCCCCCTCTATTCTTGCAGCAGCTTCTCTCTCTCTCCATTCTTGCAGCTTCTTCTCCCCCTCTATTCTTGCAGAAGCTTCTTTCCCCCCCTCTATTCTTGCAGCAGCTTCTCTCTCTCTCCATTCTTGCAGCAGCTTCTCTCTCTCCATTCTTGCAGCAGCTTCTCTCTCCCCTTTATTCGTGTAGCAGCTTCTTTCTCCCCTCTATTCGTGCAGCAGCTTCTCTCCCCTTCTATTCCTGCAACAGCTTCTCTTTCCCCTCTATTCTTGCAGCAGCTTCTCTTCTTGTCTATTCTTGCAGCAGCTTCTCTCCTCCTCTATTCTTGCAGCAGCTTCTCTCCTTGTCTATTCTTGGAGCAGCTTCTCTCCTCCTCTATTCTTGCAGCAGCTTTTCTCTCCCTCTATTCCTGCAGTAACTTCTCTCCCCCTCTATTCTTGCAGCAGCTTCTCTCCTCCTTTTTTCTTGCAGCAGCTTCTCTCTCTATTCTTGCAGCAGCTTCTCTCTCCTCCTCTATTCTTGCAGCAGCTTCTCTCTCCTCCTCTATTCTTGCAGCAGCTTCTCTCTCCTCCTCTATTCTTGCAGCAGCTTCTCTCTCTCTATTCTTGCGGCAACTTCTCTCCCCCTCTATTCTTGCAGCAGCTTCTCTCCTCCTCTATTCATGCTGCAGCTTCTATTCTTGCAGCAGGAGACAGATCAGCAGAAGCCTATGGTGACATCTCACAGGAAGACAGGAAAAGAAATGTTCAGCTCTAAGACATAACAAGTTTTTTGTTAAAGTGCTAGATACAAAGAAAGATAGCAAAGAAAGGTGAAAGGTGTGTAAAGGAGGTCTGCAGACATTCAAAGGCGTCCTCAGATTTCTGAAGTGTATTTTAAAAACCTGTAGCACTCTTCTGGTCAGATATTTATTCCTAATAGGACGTCCTGCATCTATGGGTAACAAACCCATCCAATCACCTATGTGAGGGGTATAATAAATATGCGGGGGGACACAGAGGGAACATTACGTTATATTAATAGGAATTTTTATAGAGGTGAGTATGGAGATATTTGTTCAGCAGATTCGCGGATTGGTGTTGTGGTTGCAGAAAATCATCCTGACGCCTGACGGTCTGGGCTGGTTGGAGAAGATAAAGAAAATGACTTCAAGAAGATGCTCCCTGTAATCACTGGATGTAAATGCACTGTAATCCCTGATATAGCCTGCAGAGCGCCCGAGTGGGTGCCCCTACTTGTACCGGTATTGGGCACAGTAAATAGTGTGCCATATTGTTTGTCCCTCATTCTGTTCTATAAATGTTTGGGTTGGAGGCCTAAACCCTAAGACCCTGGGACAAAAGACTGTGGTGCGTGAAGAGTTATTAAAAAAAAATTGAGGTGGCTCTGTGTCTATAAATAAAGAGTAAATATAGCGAAATTATTAAAATAGGCAAAATAAAAATCTAAATTGGTGAAAGATTGCGGCAGAGCAGCGAGAATGAGCTCTGCTTATATGGGAGTAAGAAAAAACATTGGCCATCTTCCCTGTATGATCCCACCCATAGGGACCCACCTGCGGCCGGGCACATCATGTGGCGCTTCTACTCGTACACACATGTTACAAGTTATTAGAGCAGCTGCACGAGCCAGCACCGAGAGCGTTATAACCATATAAATGTCCAGCTTTGTTGCTTTTCACTTTTTATGAGGATGTAATAAAAGACGATGAGGAGGCAGAGAACGGATGAGATGAGATTACCGCCCCCGGTGCGACGCATGCGGCTCGTAATGAAGAATCAAAGCGCACGAATATTACAAAAAAACAGCAAAGAACAAAAACTCTGAAGAAATTCTCAAAAAAGGCAAATTGTTCCATTCATCTATATTATTACCTTTTCTTGTTTCCCTCAGTCATCTGTGAATTACGAGATAATTGCCGCCTTTACTGGAACATTAACAAACCTCCTGATGCAACGAAAGCGGAACATTTGTATTGACATTGGGATAACACATAAGGGTGTGAAGGACACTGCCATAATTTAGCCGCTCATCCTTTAGGACAGAGCTGGCGCCAGGACGAGCTGTTTCCGATGGACAGATCTCTGGAGCAAATATTGACGAGGAGCTCGAGCCTGGACGTAGGAAGCAGAGTGCACCACCTCCGGAGCCCACATCAATACAGGCTTTTATCTAACACTTTGCTTTCTATCAAACATGGCAGCACTTGCAGGATATTTTTAAGTTTTTTGCCGCACTGTGGTGTAATGAAAGGACCAGAGGCTTAGAGGCAAGAAAAGGCTCTCAGTGTTTAGGAAAAAATGGTGCAATCTGTTAGGCTACACAGAAAGATCACCATGTTTTCTGAAGCCTCTGCCAAATCCAAGGCAGGGTATTTTGCCAAGTGTATTGGAATGGATTTGGTTGGAAGTAGGCAGACAGGCCGGGTCTGGTTGGAACAGGGATGGGTCTGGTTGAATTCAAGCTGGGTCTGGTACAATCAGGGATGAGTCTAGTTGGATCAAGGCTAGGTCTGGTTGGATCAGTGCTGGGTCTGGTTGGATAAGGGATGAGTCTAGTTGGATCAAGGCTAGGTCTGGTTGGATGAGGGATGAGTCTAGTTAGGCTGCATTCACACGTTCAGTGTTTTTCCCGGTCCGTGATTGTGGTCCGGCAGCTACCTCCGTGATCTGTGCAAAACAGTCCGTTTTTCATCTGTTTTGCATCCGTTTTGTATCCGTGTCCGTTTTTTTCACGGATCTGTGTTAAAGCATTTTAAATTACATCGATTATATCACATCCGTGTTTTTCACGGATGAACACGGATGTCACATCCGTGAAAAACACGGATCCCATTGATTTCTATGGGGAATCCTTTCCGTGCTTCTGTTCCAAGTAATGACATGTCCTATTTTTTAACGGAACGGATCACAGATCCGTGAAATCACGGAACATCTGAATAGCCCAATAGAAAGCAATGGGCTGTAAAATTGTCCGTGCGCACGGATCCGTGAGCACGAACAACTTCCCAAAGCGTGTGAATGCAGCCTTAGAGCATTGCTGGGTCTGGTGGGATCGGGGTGAGTCTGGTTGGTCCAGTTGTGGGTCTGGTTAGATCAGTGCTGGGTATGGTAGGATCAGTGCTGGGTATGGTTGGATCATTGCTGGGTATGGTTGGATCATTGCTGGGTATGGTTGGATCAGTGCTGGGTCTAGTTGGATCAGGGATGGGTCTGGTTGGATCAGGGATGGGTCTGGTTGGATCAAGGCTAGGTCTGGTTGGATCAGTGCTGGGTATGGTTGGATCAGAGTTGGGTTTGGTCAGGTAAATGCGTGGGGCACTGAAACATGGTCCGATTGAATCTGGGTCTGGTTGGATCAGGGATGAGTCTAGTTAGATCATTGCTGGGTCTGGTTGGATCAGTGCTGAATCTGGTTGGATCGGGCTGAGTCTGGTTGGTTCAGGGATGGGTCTGGTTGAATTAGGGATGGGTCTGGTTGAATCAGGGATGAGTTTGGTTGGATCAGTGCTGGGTCTGGGTGGATCAGTGCTGGGTCTGGTTGGATCAGGGCTAGGTCTGGTTGGATCAGTGCTGGGTCTGGGTGGATCAGTGCTGGGTCTGGGTGGATCAGTGCTGGGTCTGGGTGGATCAGGGCTAGGTCTGGTTGGATCAGGGCTAGGACTGGTTGGATTGGGCTGAGTCTGGTTAGTTCAGGGATTAGTCTGGTTGGATCATAGTTGGGTTTGGTCAGGTAAATGTGTGGGACACTGACAAATTTGGTTGGGTGTGTGGGACAAAAACAAACTGATGAAACATGTTATATAATTACTTACTGTATATAATAGTGAAGTATACAACAGCTGCTCCATACTGTATATACGGCCTGTGCCGAGGATTATGGGGCAGCATTGGTTGTACTGATACTTAGCCTCCCCTAGTTAGACAATGACCTGAGTTTATGATTGCGGCTCTGATGACCCGGCCTGCAGTCACCCAGCGGGTTTCCCCTACTATCTGTACCTTGGCTATCAAGGCAGCTATTGGGTCAAAACAAAGGGGGGATCACTGAGGATCACATTAGGCCCCATTAATAAAATCCTGCGCCTGTTCCCCATAGCAACCAATGACATTTTAGCTTTCATTTTTTGTAACTGTCCTGTGATGGTCTGAGGACTCTTCAGGTCTAGCCTCCACCACGCATGCGCCGTAGTCACAACGTCACAAGCTTGCAGCCAATCACGTCTTCTCTCATTCACCATCAGTCAGCACAAACATATAAAGCGCGCTACTATTGGCTGTGACAGGCGGGGTGCTGCGCCGTTATTCCCACTGTCTGGGGCATCAGCCCGATCGCAAACTGAGGGAGGGACCGAGAGCGGCAGGAAGAGAGGAGGAAGTGACGTAAGTAAAGAGGCGGAGCGTATAGACGGTTGCTGTGGAGAAGTCGTTTTCCTGGTTACAGAACGCGTTACTATGGAGACCGGAGCATTTCCTGGTTACTGTTCCTCAGGAGACGGCTACCGCTGAGAGAGAGCAGTGATGGACGCCGAGAGCCTGCAGCCGTCTATGGAGCTGGTGTCCGGCTGCGGCCTGAGCCCAGAGCAGAGCGCCGCCCTGCGGACCTCATTGCTGCTGCTCCGGAGGGACATGCGGCTCTCCTGCGTCTTCTTCTGGGGCAAAATCCTGGGGGTCCGGGGGGACTACTACATAGCGCAGGGCACAGAGGAGGGCGAGCAGCTGAGGGGCAGGAGGACCTTCTACAGGTGAGAGGGCAGAACTACAACTCCCAGCATGCCCCGACAGCTACATCTAAACTACAACTCCCAGCATGCCCCGACAGCTACATCTAAACTACAACTCCCAGCATGCCCCGACAGCCGCGTCTAAACTACAACTCCCAGCATGCCCCCAGAGCTGCGTCTAAACTACACCTCCCAGCATGCCCCCTGAGCTACGTCACAACTACAACTCCCAGCATGCCCCGACAGCTGCATCTAAACTACAACTCCCAGCATGCCCCGACAGCTGCATCTAAACTACAACTCCCAGCATGCCCCCTGAGCTACGTCACAACTACAACTCCCAGCATGCCCCGACAGCTGCATCTAAACTACAACTCCCAGCATGCCCCGACAGCTGCATCTAAACTACAACTCCCAGCATGCCCCCTGAGCTACGTCACAACTACAACTCCCAGCATGCCCCGACAGCTGCATCTAAACTACAACTCCCAGCATGCCCCGACAGCTGCATCTAAACTACAACTCCCAGCATGCCCCCTGAGCTACGTCACAACTACAAATCCCAGCATGCCCCGACAGCTGCATCTAAACTACAACTCCCAGCATGCCCCGACAGCTGCATCTAAACTACAACTCCCAGCATGCCCCCTGAGCTACGTCACAACTACAACTCCCAGCATGCCCCGACAGCTACATCTAAACTACAACTCCCAGCATGCCCCGACAGCCGCGTCTAAACTACAACTCCCAGCATGCCCCGATAGCCGCGTCTAAACTACAACTCCCAACGTGCCCCCTGAGCTACGTCACAACTACAACTCCCAGCATGCCCCCTGAGCTACATCTAAACTACAACTCCCAGCATGCCCCGACAGCTGCATCTAAACTACAACTCCCAGCATGCCCCCACAGCCGCGTCTAAACTACAACTTTCAGCATGCCCCGATAGCCGCGTCTAAACTACAACTTTCAGCATGCCCCGATAGCCGCGTCTAAACTACAACTCCCAGCATGCAGCTGGGGTGCCAGGAAGCCCTGATATACTGTGTACTTCCCTGTTCCCTCACTCTCCGATTAGGGACTCTAATATTTGTGTCTCTGCTCTAAGGGGGGGGGGACTATAATCTCTGTGTCTCTGGTCTGGGGGAGGGGGCGCTCTCCTTTTTTTGGGGACTATAATCTCTGTGTCTCTGGGGGGGTGCTCTTGTATTTTGGGGACTATAATCTCTGTGTCTCTGGGGGGGTGCTCTTGTATTTTGGGGACTATAATCTCTGTGTCTCTGGGGGGGTGCTCTTGTATTTTGGGGGCTATAATCTCTGTGTCTCTGGTCTGGGGGAGGGGGGCGCTCTCTTGTATTTTGGGGACTATAATCTCTGTGTCTCTGGTCTGGGGGAGGGGGGGCCCTCTCCTGTATTTTGGGGACTATAATCTCTGTGTCTCTGCTCTTGGGGGGGGGGCGCGCTCTTCTTTTTTTTGGGGACTATAATCTCTGTGTCTCTGGGGGGGGGGGTGCTCTCTTGTATTTTGGGGACTATAATCTCTGTGTCTCTGGGGGGGGGGGGGGGGGGTGCTCTCTTGTATTTTGGGGACTATAATCTCTGTGTCTCTGGTCTGGGGGAGGGGGGCCCTCTCCTGTATTTTGGGGACTGTAGTCTCTGGTCTTGGGGGGAGGAGGGCCCTCTCCTATATTTAAGGGACTATAATCGTTGTGTCTCTGGTCTGGGGGAGGGGCGCTCCTCTGTATTTTGGGGACTATAATCCCTGTGTTTTGCAGCCTGAACTGTCTGGATTGGTGCCTTCTGCCTCCACCTACCGATGATGTCATCAGAGAAGCACAACTCATCAAGGGTCGCTTTATCGGAGACCCCGCCCATGAGTATGAGCTGACGGTGCACAGGAAGGCGGGGGAGGGGTTGGCCGTGTTTGAGGAGGAGGTGACGGTAATTATACATCTCTCTGGGGTCCTCTATATCGGGCTGTGTAGCAGGGTCGTCTCTAATGTTCTTTCCTTTCTCCTTATGAAGAACCACTTTAAGGAGGAGTCTCGCCTGGTCGGCACCATCGCACTGATTGATCGAGAGGCCGCGGTGGCGCCACGTGGGGCATTCGTCAAGAATCCACTCGGACAGGTCAATGTAAATGTCAGTTTCAGAGGTAAGGACCCACTGCCCGCCCTTGTCGGCAGTGTAAGGCCGCATTCACACGTGAACCAAATTCTGACCCGATAGCAGCTCTAGACACCTGAAATGAGAAATCTGTGATGTGTGTAGCAAGGACGCACCTCATGTCCCTGCAGCCTAACTGTAAGGGGTGCAATGCTTCCTGCTACCTGTAGGGGACACTAACAGAATCTGGTGTTTGGGGCACCTGATGCCAATCATGCATCAGTTTTCTAAGTTGCAGATTCTGCAGAGTGTTACCCCCTTCTTCCGTCACTCATTATATGGAAGTATTTGCCAACATTATTTTACAGCAGGGATGGGGAACCTTCGGCTCTCCAGCTGTTGCAAAACTACAATTCCCATCATGTCTGGACAGCCGAAGCTTTAGCTTCAGCTGTGTACAGGGGCGCCGCAATCATGAGGCGACCTGAGTCGTCTGCCTCAGGCGGCGCCACCAGCTGTCTTCATGGGGGCGGCATTCAGTGGCAGATTATAATATGAGCGGTTCGGGCGGCCGCCCACATTATAATCCGCCATTGATCGTACCATGTACCGGAGTCCCCCCGCGCCCGGACAGCATCTGTAATGAGATGCTGTGAGCAGGGGAGACTGTATTCATAAGCGCCGCGCTGTAATGAATCAGCCGCGCGGTGCTGTTACTACAGCGCGGCGCTTATGAATACAGTCTCCCCCGCTCACAGCATCTCATTACAGATGCTGTCCGGGCGCGGGGGGACTCCGGTAAATGCATTCCACGTCCGTGATCCGTCAGGATCACGGAACGTGGGAATGCAGCCTTAGTCCCCCGGCTGATGTGCGGCTGCCGGAGGTGTCCCATCCTGTCCCCGGCAGCGCACGCATCAGAGAGATCCTCGTGCGCCGGAAGTCACAGCCACAGGCACACGGGGAGCTCTCTGATGCGCGCGCTGCCGGGGACAGGACGGGACACCCCGGGCAGCCGCACATCAGCCGGGACCAGACCAGAGAGGCTCGACGGGGGAACGGATGGCAGGTGAGTTGTGTGCTGTTATTTGTTTTTGTTTTATCTGCTGTGCAGGGGGGGGGGGAGAGGGGGACCATCTATAAGGGAGGGGGGAAAGAGGGGGACCATCTATAAGGTAGGGGGGGAGGACCATCTATAAGGTAGGGGGAGAGGAAAGAGGGGGACCATCTATAGGGGGGGGAAAGAGGGGGACCATCTATAAGGGGGGGACCATCTATAAGGGAGGGGGGAAAGAGGGGGACCATCTATAAGGGAGGGGCGGGAGGGGGACTGTCTATAAGGGGGGGGGGGGGAGAGGGGGACCATCTATAAGGGGGGGGAAGAGGGGGACCATCTATAAGGGAGGGGGAAAGAGGGGGACCATCTATAAGGGGGCATCTATAAGGGAGGGGGGAGAGGGGGACCATCTATAAGGGGGGGAGGGGGACCATCTATAAGGGAGAGGGGACCATCTATAAGGGAGGGGGAGAGGGGGACCATCTATAAGGGGGGGGAAGAGGGGGACCATCTATAAGGGGGGGAGAGAGGGAAGAGGGGGACCATCTATAAGGGGGGGAGAGGGGGACCATCTATAAGGGGGGGGGAAGAGGGGGACCATCTATAAGGGGGGGGGAAGAGGGGGACCATCTATAAGGGAGGGGAAAGAGGGGGACCATCTATAAGGGAGGGGGGAGAGGGGGACCATCTATAAGGTAGGGGGGGAAGAGGGGGACCATCTATAAGGGGGGACCATCTATAAGGGAGGGGGAGAGGGAAGAGGGGGACCATCTATAGGGGGGGGAAGGGGACCATCTATAAGGGAGGGGGGAAAGAGGGGGACCATCTATAAGGGGGGGCCATCTATAAGGGAGGGGGGAAAGAGGGCGACCATCTATAAGGGGGGGACCATCTATAAGGGAGGGGGAAAGAGGGGGACCATCTATAAGGGGGGGGGGAAGAGGGGGACCATCTATAAGGGGGCATCTATAAGGGAGGGGGAAAGAGGGGGGCCATCTATAAGGGGGGGGAAGAGGGGGACCATCTAAAAGGGAGGGGGAAAGAGGGGGACCATCTATAAGGGGGCATCTATAAGGGAGGGGGAAAGAGGGGGACCATCTATAAGGGGGCATCTATAAGGGAGTGGGGAGAGGGGGACCATCTATAAGGGAGAGGGGACCATCTATAAGGGGGGGAAGAGGGGGACCATCTATAAGGGGGGGGGGAGAGGGGGGACCATCTATAAGGGGGGGGAGAGAGGGAAGAGGGGGACCATCTATAAGGGGGGGAGAGGGGGACCATCTATAAGGGGGGGGAGAGAGGGAAGAGGGGGACCATCTATAAGGGGGGGGGAAGAGGGGGACCATCTATAAGGGAGGGGAAAGAGGGGGACCATCTATAAGGGAGGGGGGAGAGGGGGACCATCTATAAGGGAGGGGGGAGAGGGGGACCATCTATAAGGGGGGGGGGACCATCTATAAGGGGGGGAAGAGGGGGACCATCTATAAGGGGGGGAAGAGGGGGACCATCTATAAGGGGGGAAGAGGGGGACCATCTCCTAAAAGATCAGCACCCTCCTCTCCTGACATCCTCTGTGCTGCTGTGACCTCTCCTAAAAGATCAGCACCCTCCTCTCCTGACATCCTCTGTGCTGCTGGGACTTCTCCTATAGGATTAGCACCCTCCTCTCCTGACATCCTCTGTGCTGCTGGGACCTCTCCTATAGGATTAGCACCCTCATCTCCTGACATCCTCTGTGCTGCTGGGACCTCTCCTATAGGATTAGCCCCCTCCTCTCCTGACATCCTCTGTGCTGCTGGGACCTCTCCTATAGGATTAGCCCCCTCCTCTCCTGACATCCTCTGTGCTGCTGGGACCTCTCCTATAAAGTCAGCCCCCTCCTCTCCTGACATCCTCTGTGCAGAAAGGGACCAAACATTATGTTTATTGGGGACAGCAGTGGGGGGGGGGGGGGGCAGTAGTGGATTATAATGTGGGCGGATTGACGGGGGGGGGGGCGTCATTCTATAGTTCGCCTCGGGCAGCAGAGAGGCTAGAATCACCCCTGGCTGTGTAGGCATGATGGGAATTGTAGTTTTGCAACAGCTGGAGGGCCGAAGGTTCCCCATCCCTGCTTTACAGCATCATCACTGCAGAACATCTCTGCTTGTCTCCTCTGCAGATTGTTGCCTCTTTCATTAGACAGAAGCACCTGCTCCATATCCTCTGGTTTCATAACCTCTGACCCTATGATCCCACCCCTTCCAGGTCTTACTGTCAGCGAGGCCAAAAAGCTGAGCTCCTTCCTTCACTTCACTCCAACGCTGATCCCCAAGAAGAAGTCTCTGCTGGAGAAGGCCGACCAGGACCCTGCTATTGACTTCCTAGACTCACTGGAACATGATATCCCTAAAGGTGAGAGTACAATCCTACCTGGTGCATTGTGCGCCGCCTAGTGTCTGGGCAGGTGTATTGCAGTGGTTATGAGGTTATGGCAAGTGAAGAACTTCAAAGATACATGATGTATAGTTACTTTAAGATGCTAAAGAGATACAGAGTGCTTCAGGAGGGGAGTATACTGTTCTGTGGGAAGTCACAGGGTGAGAGTTACATAGAGGAAGGAGAAGGGTGCCCAGCAGTACAGGAGAAGTGGATGCTGATCCTGCTCCCTATGACCAGTAAAGGAGATGATGCTGAGCCGCTGCAGGTGACGATGATGTAAGACGCTGACCCTATCTCCCGCTCTATCACTTTCTCGCTGCTGTGATGTGTGACCTTTTATGTATGTGTCCCGGCTGTGCTGCGGCTCAGGAACGTGCGGTGCACTCTGCCAGGAGTCTGTTTTATGAGCTGTTAATCCGTGTCTGAGCCAGAGTGTGGCTGCCGATCAAACGCTGAAAATCCCAGGGCAGGATGCTAGTCGCAGGGGGAGGGGACCTCACCAGAGGAGTACACTGATTGCTGAGGTCACGTATGGTGAGGAGCACACTGATGGCTGAGGTCACGTATGGCGAGGAGCACACTGATGGCTGAGGTCACGTATGGCGAGGAGCACACTGATGGCTGAGGTCACGTGTGGTGAGGAGCACACTGATGGCAGAGGTCACGTGTGGTGAGGAGCACACTGATGGCAGAGGTCACGTGTGGTGAGGAGCACACTGATGGCTGAGGTCACGTGTGGTGAGGAGCACACTGATGGTTGAGGTCACGTGTGGCGAGGAGCACACTGATGGCAGAGGTCACGTGTGGCGAGGAGCACACTGATGGCAGAGGTCACGTGTGGCGAGGAGCACACTGATGGCTGAGGTCACGTGTGGCGAGGAGCACACTGATGGCTGAGGTCACGTGTGGTGAGGAGCACACTGATGGCTGAGGTCACGTGTGGTGAGGAGCACACTGATGGCTGAGGTCACGTATGGTGAGGAGCACACTGATGGCTGAGGTCATGTGTGGCGAGGAGCACACTGATGGCTGAGGTCACGTGTGGTGAGGAGCACACTGATGGCTGAGGTCACGTATGGTGAGGAGCACACTGATGGCAGAGGTCACGTGTGGTGAGGAGCACACTGATGGCTGAGGTCACGTATGGTGAGGAGCACACTGGTGGCACGCATGGCGCAGAGAACTCAATGCGGGACATTTATTAAGACTTAGTAAAGAAGTAGTCCCACCAAATTAAAAAAAATGGAGGAAGGAAGGGTAGTGCAGGAAAATGATAAAATATGTAAACTCCAATGTCCCGTCCTAGTCACTGATTGGCTGAGTGGGCAATCACTCAACCGGGTATGTGACGTTGCAGCTGGATCCAGGAGCGGCACTACGGGGCACAAGGATAGGTAAGTTTACTTTGTGTATTATTTTGTTACACCCTCCTGCCTCCCTGTCATTTTTTGATTTCGCGGGACTTCTCCTTTAAGGCTATGTTCACACTACGTATATTTGAGGCTGTATATTTGAGGCTGTATAGCAACCAAAACAAGGAGTGGATTAAAAACACAGAAAGGATCTGTTCACATAATGTTGTTACTGAGTGGATGGCCGTCATTTAATGGCAAATATGTGCTGTTATTTTAAAACAACGGCTGTTGTATTGAAATAATGGAAGTTATTTACTGTTATATGGCGGCCATCCACTCAATTTCAACATTGTGTGAACAGAGCCTTTCTGTGTATTTAATCCACTCCTGGTTTTGGTTGCTATGAGGACCTGACATGAGGACCAAATACAGCCTCAAATATACATAGTGTGAACCCAGCCTACGGCTGCATTTACACGTCCTGCAAATTACGGGCCCTACAAAGAGGGAAGCCCTATCACGGACTGTTTCCCCGCCCTGCGGTAGTAATAGAGCCGCGAGGTTTCAAAGAGTTTCCCCACTGTCAGTATCATATTTATACATCATGTTGGTGGGGAAACAGTCCATGATAGGGCTTCCCAGTCCATAGGCACATCATTTATGGCACGTGATTGCAGCCTAAGGCTGGGTTCACACTACGTATATTTCAGTCAGTATTGTGGTTATCATATTGCAACCAAAACCAGGAGTGGATTGAAAACACAGACTATGGGAGAGATTTATCAAACATGGTGTAAAGTGAAACTGGCTCAGCAACCAATCAGATTCCACCTTTCATTTTTCAAAGAGTCTGTAAGGAATAAAATGTGGAATCTGATTGGTTGCTCGGGGGAACTGAGCCAGTTTCACTTTACACCATGTTTGTAAATCTCCCCCTATGTTCACACAATGGTGAAAGTGAGTGGATGGCCGCCATATAACAGTAAATAACGGCCATTATTTCAATATAACAGCCGTTGTTTTAAAATAACAGAAATATTTGCCATTATATGGCGGCCATCCACTCAATTTCAACATTGTGTGAACAGAGCCTTTCTGTGTTTTCAATCCACTCCTGGTTTTGGTTGCAATATGAGGACCAAAATACTGACTGAAATATACTGTGTGTGAACCCAGCCTAATGGTCCGTTTACACAGAGAGATTTATCTGACAGATCATTGATGCCAAAGCCAGGAACAGACTATAAACAGGGAGCAGGTCATAAAGGAAAGACTGAGATTTCTCCTCTTTTCAAATCCATCCCTGGCTGTGGCTTAAAAAAAATCAGTCAGATAAATCTTTCTGTGTAAACGCACCATAAGGCTATGTTCACACAACGTATATTTTCGTAAAATCACGCCCGTTGTATAACGGCCGCGATTATTACGAAAATATGCATTACCTCTCAGTCTATGGGATCCTGGCCGGAGTGTATACACGGCGAACACGGATGCCGAAAAGAATATCAGAACACTGCGGACGGGTCACAGAATGGCCAGTCTCATACATTGTAAGAACATGGCCTAAGTCTTAGATTAGGCCCTGTTCGTGAATCTGTCAGGAACTCCGCCTGTCCCAGATGGGCGCAGTAATCTACACACCATGCCATGGTTTACGCCTGTTTCCAGGTGTAAACCATGAAAAATTAGGCTTCCTCTCTGCTGTTCTGCAGGTACCAGTCCTCATGGCCCACCAACAGGACATGTTTTGTGAATATCCCATACACAAATTATAATTATATCACCTGTGACATATGAAGGAAATCCTCAACACATCACCTGTTGGTGGCAATAAGGACCAGAATTGAGAAGCACTGCATATTTAGGGTGCGTTCACACTACGGAATTCTTGCGGACAAAATCCCGTAGATTCTGTCGCTTGCTTCCGCTTGACTCTCCGCTCGTGCCAAAAACTCCATTTTATGCTCGGGCAGATTCCACCATCCGCCCAAAGAATTGACAGAATCCACAAGATGTTATCCACGAGAATTCCGTAGTATGAACGCACCCTTAGGGATCCGCTTGGAGAACATCCCGCAGATTCCGTTGCTAACTCCTTAGTTTCCTCCATATCAGTAATGAAGCACTGGCTTTATTAGATAAGGGGGTCGGGGAAAAGTTGGTGGTCTCTATTAGGGTACAAACACACACGGCTTATACGCTGCGTATTTACTGCTGCGATACGCAACAAATACGCAGCAGATTAGATCTAAATAACTGAACACAGCATCAAATCTGCTGCAGATCTGCTGCGTATACGCTGTGTGTTTGTACCCTTAGGGTGCGTTCACACCTACAGGATCTGCAGCAGATTTGATGCTGTGTTCAGTTATTTAAATGAAATCTGCTGCAGAAAATCAGCTGCAGATCCTGTAGGTGTGAACGCGCCATTAGGGTACAAACACACACAGCAGATACGCAGCAGATACGCAGCAGATTTGATACTGTGTTCAGTTATTTAGATCTAATCTGCTGCGTATGGGTATGTGCACACTGAGGAAAAGGCGAGGAATTCAGCTTGAAATTCCTCCTGTAAAAAATGTACAGAGCAAAGTCCCATTGTGTTCAATGGGTTTTCTGCTCTGTTGTTCACACTGCAGAATTTCCGAGCAGAATTTTCTGCTGTAGATCTGCTAGAGGAATCCTATAGAAGTCAATGGGGGGCTTAAATTCTGCTTGAATTCTGCCTGAAAACGTTCTGCTTCAATTCCTCGAGAATTCCTCAGTGTGCACATAGCCTCTCGCAGCAGTAAATACGCAGCGTATAAGCCGTGTGTGTTTGTACCCTTAGGGCCCTTGCACACTGAGCAATTCTAGAGGAATTGTAGCTGAAAGACTTCTTCTTGAAATTCCTCGCCTATTCTGCTCTGGCAGAATTTGAGCGGAATCCGCGCGGAAATCAAGCGGAATGCAAGCGGAATTACCAGCAGAATTCAAACCCCATTGACTTCTATAGGATTCCTCTAGCGGAATCCGCACAAAGAATTGACATGTACATTCCAGACGGAAATTTACTCTGTGTGCACGGGCAGTCGGAAATCCCATTGTTCTCTATGGAAGGAGCAATGTTGCATTTACACGGGCGGAATTCCACGCGGATTCCGCCCGCTTTTTATGGCGGAATTCGGGCGGAATTCCGCGAGAATTGCTCAGTGTGCATATACCCTTAGGCAACTTATTTCTGAGTATCCTGTGTATCTGAAGGCTGGGTTCACACTACGTATATTTCAGTCAGTATTGTGGTCCTCATATTGCAACCAAAACCAGGAGTGGATTAAAATCACAGAAAGGATCTGTTCACACAATGTTGAAATTGAGTGGATGGCCGCCATATAATGGCAAATATTCGCTGTTATTTTAAAACAACGGCTGTTATATTGAAATAATGGCCGTTATTTACTGTTATATGGCGGCCATCCACTCAATTTTCCCATTGTGTGAACAGATCCTTTGTGTCTTTAATCCACTCCTGGTTTTGGTTGCAATATGAGGACCACAATACTGACTGAAATATACGTAGTGTGAACCCAGCATACTATGTATTACAAATATGATGTCCCCCTCCCAGACTGCAGCTATGAGACTGGGAGTTGTTATGCACAAGGGGGTATGCTGGGAGTTGTGTTGGGAGGTTGCTGCTGTAGAACTGCAACTCCCATCATACTTCCTTGTTTACTACAACTCCTAACATACCTTCTTTTACACTACAACTCCCAGCATATCTCCTTGTGCACTACAACTCCCAGCATATTTCCTTGTGTACTACAACTCCCTTCACAAGGAGGTATGCTGGGAGTTGTAGTGTAAAAGAGGGTATGCTGGGAGTTGACAGTTGCAGTTGTGCAGAGAATGCTGTTCCACTGCCTAATGCTGTATACAGGGACTAGCTGGGACTATGATTATGCTTGTACCCCAACTATATCACCCCCAACATATCCATTCACCAACCTCAATGTTACCAACCTGTTCTAATGTCAGAGCTGCACTCATAATTCAGCATTTTATATCTGATATCTCCCATCATTACATGCTTGTTTCGTGTCTACAAAGAACTTGTGTTATACAGGCTGTAACTAGGATCAGTAATGTATGTACAGTGACCCCATCAGCAGAATAGTGAGTGCAGCTCTAGAGGATAATGCAGGATGTAACTTAGGATCAGTACAGGATAAGTAATGTAATGTATGTACACAGTGATCCCACCAGCAGAATAGTGAGTGCAGCTCTGGGGTATAATACAGGATAAGTAATGTAATGTATGTACTGTACACGGTGACATCACCAACAGAATAGTGAGTGCAGCTCTGGAGCAGAATACTGCCAGGATCAGAGCAGAAAACCAAAAACAGTTACTGTAGATTACTTCTATATGTACTAAACAGTTTATCCATCTTCAAATCCCATTATGTGGCTCCTAGTAACCCTTTAGATTGTATGGATAGTTCATCCTTCTATGTCACTGTGCAGTTATTATAATAGCTCTCAGCATCACTTTCTGTGGTCGCAGCTGGGACAGTTCCTTAATGTTCTAATATAGTTCCTTGTTAATCCACCCTGAGGCCTGTATGTCCTGTGCTCTGAGTACATACTGTAAGTTGCAGAGATGCCTGGGGGCAGATTATATGGATTGCCTGTATGGATCCTATGCCCTGAACTGCCGGTGCTAAGCTGCATTTATTACAGTCTGCTCCCTCTCTCAGACACCGGGTTCTGCTGAATCTGCAAAGCATCTGAGCCATAATCCTGCCCTAACCCCGGACTTGGGGCAGCCGCAAAACATCCCCCCATCTCTGGGTCCCAGAGAAGGAGGTTGCGATGGTTAAATGACTGCCGCCTGCTGGATCTCGGACTGCAGTTATTAGCTGTGGGGGCCGCTGCATATGGAGCGGCTCTGGAGGGGTTAAAGGGGTTATTCAGCGCTACAAAAACATGGCCACTTTTTCCCCTCTCTTGTCTCTAGATTGGGTGGGGTTTTAAACTCAGTTCCATTGAAGTAAATGGAGCTAATTGCAAACCACACCTGAACTGGAGACAACAGAGGGGGAAAAGTGGCCATATTCTTGTAGCGCTGGATAACCCCTTTAAATGCCGCTGTCAGTTGTGACAGCGGCATCTACACAGTAAAGTAGCCCGCACAAGCGATTGCTATGTGTCAGCCTTTTGAATTTGGTAAGAGCATGGGGCGGCACAGAGAACATAGCCGGCGCTCAGCTAGCCAGCAGCCGTGTTCTCTGTGCTATATTCTGCAGTTTAACATAAAGTATCGATACCAGGAAATCCTGGTATCGAACAGCTTTTTGGCCGAGAATATCGATAGTAGTATCGATATTTCAGTGCATCGTGCATCACTAGTTTGAACACGCCCTTGAAGGATCAGGCTTGGTGTATTTCATCTGCCGGATCTTTTAATGGTTGGGAACTAGAGATGAGCGAACCTGGAGCATGCTCGAGTCGATCCGAACCCGAAAGTTCGCAGTGGCTGCTGAAGTTGGATAAAGCCATAAGGCTATGTGGAAAACATGGATATAGTCATTGGCTGTATCCATGTTTTCCAGACAACCTTAGAGCTTTATCCAAGTTCAGCAGCCCCAGCTAATCAAATGCTGAACGTTCGGGTTCGGATGGACTCGAACCTGGTTTGCTCATCTCTATTGGGAACATAAGGACAGCTTACCCCTCTCTCTATTCAGAACTAGTCTGGTCAACTAGGCTGAGTCTTCATACGTGTGGAGGGAGAGTTGAAACTTAAGGTGGTATCTTTTTAAAAAGTCAAGGACCTCTTACAGTATCTGATGCTTATGGGATCTGGTGGTTTTCCATGGGGATAAGTGTGATGGGAATTGTTATTAGAGATAATGGCTCCTACACCTCCGAGCATGTGACCAAATGTCCTGCCATGATGGCAAAGCAGCTAAAGTCTCCAAAAATGGTTCATCTGGAGCCAGCGACGCCTCTAGTCCACCCGTGACAGATGCCGATTTTATTTTTCCGGCCTACGCTTTGGCACACGGTGGTAACACAGGCAGTGTAATAACCGGAGTGGACGCGTCCTCTGCTCCTCATTACAGAGCAAAGATTAGTTGTGGTCGAGCGGCCCCTCAGACGACCGCACCCGTCTATCAGGACATCTGAAGCTTTCCCATGTGGCCTCCGCCGCGCCCTCCCCTGCCCTGGGGCCTGAGCATGGAGCACTCCCAGAGACCGCCTTTTGGCGGCTGCCACAAAGAAAATAAAATATGGTTTTCATTGTTAAGAAGACAAAAGCTCTAAGGGAAGTTTCCACACGGCTGCTCAGAGGGGGATGAGATCTCACTGCAGCCTCCACATGAGATCCTCATATCCGAAACACTATGAAGAACCAGGAACCTGCTGCCAGTGCTCTGTCAGGGTGGCCATGCTGACCAGACAAGTGGTCCAGGCCTGTTTGTGTTGCTGCCCTTTAAAACTAAACAACCTATGGCGCCTTTGCTCTGGTTATTAGGCTCCTTAGCTGTCAGAAAACTACAACTCCCATCATGCCCTGTGTCTGCAAAGGTATTCTGAGACTTTTAGCTTTACAATAGCTGGTGATCCACAATTTGGATACTATCAGGATTTACTGAACTGTATAATGTGTACCCTGGATATGATTCCCCCTGGTGTAACCCCTCTTTACTTTCCCCACAGGTTGTTGGAGCTTGCAGTGGGAGCAGGGCAGCAGTGTGGTGGTCCTGCGCAGTCTGCTGTGGCTGGGAATGACCTTTTACCACGTCCCCCTGACTCCACAGCACGGTTACGTATACATTGGAAATGGAGAGAGGAACATTGACCTGCCCTTCATGATCTGAGGAGGTCACTGCTATCACCTCACTTTGGAGATCACATCTGTCATGGCATACACCAGATCTTCTAAAAGGTCAATGGGACTGATACAATCCCCCCCCCCATTATACTGACTGTAACAAACCCAATAAACCTGCCCCATTCCTAACTCTCTGTGTGAACCGACTCTGCACTGACACACACACATGGAGAAAACAGATCTTTATTCACGTATTATACAGTCACACAGTGAGCACAGGACGCCGCCGTAATTTCCGCTCACTGTCTGAAGAGGAGTGGTTTACGGCCATATCGTACATTATCCTTCATGATGGGGTCCCCAACCGGCATTTTCTTCTTACACCACTTCAGTCCTTTCTTCAGGATGGGTTTAGCGGAGGACACAGACCAGAAAGTGAGATACCTGAGAGGAGAACATACAGAGGCCTGAAGCGGCTGACAACAGGGACAATAGATAAAATCCAGCTACATGACACAGCCCGGGGTAGCGTCACTTTAAAGGCAGTGTTTGGGATAAAATTACATTTAAATAGAAATGATCAAATTTACAGTATTAACAAAGTACTAAGCGCATCAGCCGGATGCCTTTAGCTCCAGGTGCCTGGAAAATCTGGATCCAGCCCTGGGAAACTTCTCCCAGTTTCCACCGCCGATGCTAGGTTCCGGGCCACCCGCTCTCCATCGCTGTCAGTGACATCAAAACATCCTGTCACACACTGTTCCCTCTGGAAACGGAAGCTCAGCACCGCCGGTACAGAGCTTATACTGAGCTTTCATTTCTGGTGGGAATGGCTTTTCACTGGATGTTTTCAAATCACTGGCGACGGAACGGGATAGGTATGTATATATCACTGACATCTTCCGGGCAGCAGAGGTAAATGTTATTTTATCTCGGACAACCCATTAAGCTGTAAATCTGTGGCGGAAATAGGATGAGGAAATACCCAGGCTCAGCTCCTGGGTATAATGGTTGACACCTGACAGAATAAGAGCGACCTTTGATTCCAGTTGTTTAACCCCTTCCCATCAGTAATACGTAGATATACGTTCCTACTGCACATACCCTGTGCAGTAGGAATGTACATATACATTCCTGACTTTAGGGGGTTTGATGTGTGCAGGAAGGAACCAAGATTGACAATTTTTTTAAAATTATATATCAGAAAAAAAAAATTAATAAAAAGCAATCAAAATTTTTCAGTTACACCAATATGATATTAATAAAAACTAGAGATCATGGCACAAAAAAAAATTACACCCTGACCAGTCATGTAGGTGGAAAAATAAAAGTGCTATGGCTCTCAGAAGGCGGGGAGGAACATTGCATTAAAGCGTAACTGTCATTTCAGGGTCATTTTTCTGAAAACATTAAATATCAACAGTTCAAGCGATTTTAAGAAACTCTGTAATAGGTTTTATGTACTAAAAGAGTTTCCTTCTGTAGTGAAAAAGCAATCTCCCAGCCTCCCCCCTCACATCAGATGAAGCAGGATTTCTGTCTCCATTATGTGGCTATGGAGAGGGGAGAGGCTGTTAGGAGTGACTGAGCACGGAGGATTTCTGCACAGCACAACACCCTGCAATCTTCTCTCAGTAAGTTCATAGATAAGCACTGACCTTTCTGACCCCAGAATCCTGCGTTTTAGGTGCCCAGAGAGTCTACAAACAGCTGACCTTCATGTCACCTCTTCCTGCTCCCTCATCTCCCTCAGCCCCTCCCCCCTTCATAGGCTTACAATGGAGAGAGCAGAACCCGTCTTCACTGGCTTCTCTGTAATGTAGACGTGTTTGCCTGATAATGCACAGATAAGAAGTCGGGGGGGGGAGGCTGGGAGATTGCTTCTTGAGTACAGAAGGAGGCTTTTTTGGCTGATAAAACCTATTACAGAGTTTCTTAAAGTCGCTTATACTACTGATTTCTGCAATAAAAAAAAAAAAAAATGACAGTTACGCTTTAATTTTACCCGGACATCTGTGCATTAAAGGGCTCTATCTTGAAGGAGTTAAAGGGGTAATCCAAAGAGTAAAACTTTTTTTTTTTTTTAGTACATAGCATAATAAAGTTATATTACTTTGTAACATAACGTCATTAACATACATGCTTTATTGTTTATTTACCAGCTTTCTTAAATGGAAGTAGTGACTGCTAACTGGGGAGAGGCTGCCGCACTCTGCTATGGTGACAGGCAGCTTCCCCCCAGGTGCTGTATGTTCTAATAAGAGGGAAGGAGAAGGACTTCTCTGTATCACTAGCCCTGTGCAGCAGCGCAGGATCACAGCAGGGGTCTGGGAACTTACAGGTTGTTGGCAGGAGAGGGGCCATGTCCCCCTTTACTGCTGCCACTCCACGGAAATAAAGTAGTATACATTTACTTTAATCAAGTTATATTACATAGTAATATAGTTTGATTTTTTTTTTTTTAAAGCAATGTACCAAAATAAATCTTACTCTCCCTTTAACCTCCTAGATGCCACATTCAAGATATGATTAGGAGGGAAAAAAAACAATTAAGATAGGAAACTCTAACGTATGAACCTGGACTCCTTTCTTATTGGAGTCAGCTGCAAGAAAGTGTCATGTGACCCATCAGCTCTGTCTGAGCAGCGGGGCATGTCAGTAGCTGGTGTTCTATAGGAACATTTATAAGGAGCCACCAACTTCTAAAATGTTGTCCTTCATGGGAAAGTTACCAGCTCCTGGTCAGTGACTGTGCTTAGCTAGACACCCCCAATCAGCTGTGATCACTGCTCTGCACTTCTCAAGACAGGTCCTTATAGCTGACAAAAAAAAAACCGAAGTGCAACAGCAAACCCACAGGTACAAGTGCTTACCGTATATACTCCCCCTGGTGTACTGATAAAAAAACGCTCTATAGATATTAAAAAAGTGTGAAAAGAGGCATAGAGGTGGTGCCATTTTTTCTGTTGTATGTGTGTGTGTGTGTGTGTGTGTGTGTGTGGGGGGGGGGGGGGGGGGGGGGGGGGCTACCTCCTGTTGGCTTGCACTCCACCAATGTCCCAAGGGTGCTATAAAAAGAGATTTGAATCCTCTCTGCCCAGTTGTAGGCTTGTGCCAGGAAAGGCCATTGCTAGTGTGAGAATGCTAGAGTAGGGACCATGTCTCTGAGGACACCTTGACGTGGTGACATGGTACACTCTGATCAAATAGTTTGCTAAGATCTACATTTTTTATTATCTATAGAGCAGGTTTTTATCGTGTATACCCCAGGGGGAGTATATATGGTCGGCACTTGCACCTGTAGGTTGCTGTTGCACAGTTTTTTTTGTCTGTACTTAAGTCGCATGCAACCGACAATGTGAACAGAGGCATAGAGGTGCTGCCATTTTTTCCTCATAGCTGTGATCCCCAAATGTGGCTGTCAACCTGTTGAAAAAACTAGAGGCTCCTCAGCTCTCACCTGTTCAGATGAAACTTTTCTTTGGGTTTTTGTCCTTCTTGCAGTTTGGGACGGTGGTTGGGAAGTAGTCCTGGGGAGGAGAAAATAAACATCACAATGGTGACACTAGTATCTTTGTTAGTATAACAGGAACATGTCACATGGTAAATGCAGTGCAATCTGCAGGCATCGTGTTATAGAGCATGAGGGGCTGAATGGATCAAGTTCATATTCATTATAACATGTCTTTACTCTCTCTGGCCTTAGGAGTGCAATGGGTGGTCCTAACCAGTGATGGACATCTGTTTATGCAAACAGGAAGGCTGTCAATCTCTGATTAGGATCGCCCACTAGACTTGTAAGCCCAGAAAAAGTAGCAATTCAGATTAAAGGGGTTGTCCAGGCTTAGAAATACATGCCGCTTTCTCCCAGAAGCTGCACCTTCCCGTACTCCGTTTGAATGTGGGTTTTACAGCTCTGTTCCATTGAAGTGCATAGAGCTGAATTGTAATACCAAACACGACCTGAGGACAGGGGGTGGCGTTTTTGCAAGAATTTAGCTGCACTTTTCTAACCATGTATTATATAGGATGGCGGGTACAGCTTCAATACAACCTCTATACATCAATCTGCTCCTCCGGCTCTTCAATACACTGACCACAGAGCAGACCGCATCATTCATGTCACAGGTTCAGAGGTGTTAAGGTGGCTGACTCATCTAGTCACCCCCTTCCCCTGCAGATCTGGCCTCTACAGCTGCTCTATTATGGCAGGTCCTGATCCCAGAAACCATCCTGGCCCACTCAGTACTGCACAAGCCAATGGGCTCGTCACAGTGTATCGGTGCGGACAGTCCGACGATGGGCTCCTGGCTAGGTCAAGATGTGTTTTCAGCCCCTGAATGTCATCACTCATTGACAACAAGCAGGTGCCTCGAAAACAGTAAAGAATTAAATATACAGGGTGATAGAATATGGTAATCAGTGTTGTCCTTTACTGTATCATCATCTCTCCAGTATCTATGATGTCACTAGGTCAGAGATTTCCCCACGGCTGAGATGACACTGGAGTGACGGACGGATTACATACTCCTACACTGCTCCGACCTGCATGTGACAGGACACGGAGCCACTACGTCACCTGCACGGTGCGCCATCTTTACACACGCCTCCACCTTCTTGTGCTCCTCTGTACACAGGCCCGTCACCTTCCGCGGCAACATACCGCCATCTGAGTGGATGAACTGACTGAGAACAAGGACGTCCTGCAGAGAGAAGACATTATCAACTCTTTACCTTACAGTAACTTATCCAATAGAGGAAAGGACCTCAGTTAATGGAGACCTGATCATCTGCACTCTATGTTCTGCTGGTGGGGTCACTGTGTATATACATTACATTACTTATCCTGTACTGATCCTGAGTTACATCCTGTATTATACTCCAGAGCTGCGCTCGCTATTCTGCTGGTGGGGTCACTGTGTACATACATTACATTACTTATCCTGTACTGATCCTGAGTTACATCCTGTATTATACTCCAGAGATGCACTCACTATTCTGCTGGTGATGTCACTGTGTACATACATTACATTACTGATCCTGAGTTACATCCTGTATTATACTCCAGAGCTGCGCTCGCTATTCTGCTGGTGGGGTCACTGTGTACATACATTACATTACTTATCCTGTACTGATCCTGAGTTACATCCTGTATTATACTCCAGAGATGCACTCACTTATCTGCTGGTGAGGTCACTATGTACATAAATTACTTATCCTGTACTGATCCTGAGGTACATCCTGTATTATACTCCAGAGCTGCGCTCGCTATTCTGCTGGCCATACACAGTGTTGGCGTTGTGGCGTGAGCTCAGGCAGTGCAGAAGTCTTACCATGTAGTCATACTTGTGTTTGAGGTTCCACCTGCAGATCGGACACTGGCCCTCAGGATTCGGGGGGGCCATAGTCTGCTTCTCCTCCAGGATTCGCCCCTCCACCTGTAATATACAGAGTCATTGTCAATTCTGGGGTTGTTGGGTAATGATGGCTGTATGGCTGTAACTTTCTTCCTGGTGCAGTCTCACAGCTTTATGTCACATTGGATGAGAGTGTAACAAACCCTCAGCTGTGAGTGGCTGTACAGGCCAGAAGGAAAGAGAGGGGGGGAGGGGGGTCCCAGAAGTCAGACCCCCCCCCCCCCCCTCCACCCCACAGGACAAGTGACATCACTAATAGAGAAAGATCCAGGCTGTCACACTGGTATATAGCAGTATACAGTCCTCCATGCACAGCACTGCTTACTGCTCATCACTCACCGTGGTCACCTTCCCCTCTTTTACTTCAGTCACTGAAAGGAAACGGAGAAAGGTCACATGACTGCACCGGAAAGATTATAGCTCCGCACCCCTCTCCCTATATAACTCTGTACCCCCCCCCCTCCTTCACCCCATTACTGCAGCCCTCTCCAGCCCCTAATCCTCGGCTCTGTCCCCCTCCACCCCCTGGCCCAGACCCCAGCTCCGCACTTACACTGCCGCATTCCTCGGCTCTGCGCCCCCAGGACTCCCCCCCATCCCGGCCGCCACACTGTTCCTAACGCAGGACGGAGCAGCCGTGTGACCGATGACAGGAGGACACAGGTAGCCGCCATCTTTGTCCACCCTGACTGAAGCGACTTCCACTTCCGGCTGACGTCTGTGACGAGCGGGCGGCCATGTTAGTTGTGGGCATGAGACGTTAGTGAGGTAAGGGCAGAAGCACATCCAGTAATGTCTGCAGTGAGTGCTTAGTTCTCTGTGCTGCTTTGGCTCCTTTATCTGCCTAGGCACTTCTCTCCACCCTAACCCATAACATTCAGGCTCCTGGCCCCAACACCATCTTAGGGTCTTACTAAAAATAGTAAAGAAAAAGATTGGACATTATTTCCAGTAAGGAGAGATGTAAAATGAGGTTTTAATTGGTTTAATAGGTAGAGATCGATCGAGTCGATCCGAACCCGAACGTTCGGCATTTGATTAGCGGGGGCTGCTGAACTTGGATAAAGCTCTAAGGTTGTCTGGAAAACATGGATACAGCCAATGACTATATCCATGTTTTCCACATAGCCTTAGGGCTTTATCCAACTTCAGCTGCCACCGCTAATCAAATGCCGAACGATCAGGTTCGGATGGACTCAAGCATGCTCCAGGTTCGCTCATCTCTAATAATAGGCCAAATAGACGCGGAATGAACAGGATATAACTATAATGCAGAGTGGAATGAGCGTATGTACCATAGAAACCGATGTGTAACACGTTACCTGTGCCAGATACACCTAGAGGGAACATGAGATCCCTTCAGGCTCCAGTAAAATGACTGTAGGGTCCATAGCAACGGAAGAGTAACACGTTACCTGTGCGAGATACACCCGGAATGAACAAAAATATCCATAGGGTGTAGGGGGCGGGGATTGTATATACCGTATAAATGGATGTGTTATACTTTACCTGTGACGGATATACCTGGGGTGAATATGAGATCTTTGTAGGCTCAGAACAGGTTAAAGGACAACTCCGGCACTGCTAAAAAAAAAATGAACTGAAACTCCAGTTGGTGTCTTCATTTTTTCTTCACTTCCTGGTTTGGGGTTTCCCATAATGCACTTTATCTCCTGTGATGTCTAACTGACTCTGTAAAACTGTTAGATGGCTTACAGCTTGCTCAGCCAATCAGAGCTGAGCAACCTGAGTCATCTGAAAAAGGGAGGCTGGCCTAACAGCGCTTAGACCTGCCTCCCTCCTGATGATGTCATTGTCACAAAAGATGTCATTGTCACACAGAAAAGCCTGGGGTCAACAGTCATTAAGAATGAGTTAACTTCACTTCCTGGTGGGAGGTTGAGGGGGGGAAAGATAGGGAAGGGGGGCAGATAGTAGCACTAGTAGCACAAGCGTGAGAGCCAGCAGTAGCCACGGTGGTCGTTTTAGCCTCCAAACAATCCTGAATTACTTTATGAAGCCACCAAAAGAAGAAACCCAGCAGCCCCACACTGAAGTTAAAGTGACTGTATCACCAGGCCCAGGCTGAAGCACTCCAGGAAGAAACTCCATCCCCTCCAATACGTGACTCCATTAGAATCAATGGAACCCTATCATAGATGGGCTAGGGTTTCCTCCCACTATAGGTGGGTCGGCCTGCCTCCAGTGCTTCAGCCTGGGCCTGGTGGTACAGTCACTTTAACATCAGGCAGCAGCTAAAATTCCAAGTTAAGTCCTACTTGAAATTCCCCTTGCACCTGAATATCTATCATGCCCAGCCAGCAGCGTTGCATCAGAGAGGGTGTTCAGTGCGGCAGAGGCCATTGTGACCCCCAGTAGGACTTTCCTGTCTTGCCTGTAGTGTAGACTGTTTCACCAAGAGGGCATATCACTTTTTGTTAAGCATAGCCGTAGGGTTTCAACCCTGGAACTTGTGCCAAGGAATCTTACACTTCATGTCCCATTTTTCCGCACGCGTATGATAACTGGACAATAACTGTTCTGGGGGGTTTTAAGATATCACAAGCTCGCACAATGGTTACTGATAAGGTAATTGTTGTGTGAAGTTTCAATGGCTGTTGTGGTTCTTGATGGGGTATATATCACAGAAGCTAATGTGCTCTAAATGTGATCTAAGAAACCTCAATAGCTACTACCAGCAGCTTTCTGTTACTGAAAGGCAAGTTACTCATAATACTGTCAGGACTATGGGGCAGGCTGATAATACAAAGTTCAGTATGCAACTAACTAGTTCAAGTCTGAAACTGCGTATTTCTCAAAGTCTACATAGTACTGATGGGCACATGTGAATGCACCATTAGAGTGAGGTTATTTGGGAGTGACCAAAGCAAGGGTGGGATGGTCACTCCCATACCCCATCATGGCTTTCCCCCTTTCCTGATCATTTAAGCTGGAGATGCCTTTAACACGACATTAACCTGGTGTTGATTAATTATGCAGGTCTTGGAAAAAGGTCCAGATTCATTAAGGTTTTGGAAGACATCTTTTTTTTTGGCAGAACATTCAGTACAGTAGGACAATCTTCTCCAACTTGAGGTTGTCAGAAAAAAGGTGTCTGTTCTAGAGCCTTCTACGGCTAAGACATTGACCCTGATGGGGCTTCTGCTTTAAAATGTCTAATGCTGTCCTGTGAGAGACTAATTTTACGCCACTGATTCACCGGCGTGCAATGATGCCCATGAAGAACATTTGATTTGACGCCCCTCATCTACCAACGTTCTTCGGGCGTCATTTGACGCGGCTAATTTAGCAATGTCCACTGCTGTCCTGGACAAAAATGAGTTTACGTCGCTGATCCACCAATGTCCGCTGCTGTCCATAGTGGAAATTGAATGATTAATATTTTTTAAAAATCATTTTTCAACTTTTGGCAATGTCAGCAACAAGGGTTGAAAAATCAGTTATTTTGTAATAGTCCCACTATTGTAGCCACTATATTTGAACAATTTTAATGAAATTTGTTTATATGTTTTGCAAATATTTGAGAAACAAATTTTCTCGTGATTCGCACATCTTTAAACATAAAAATGGTGGCTGTCATTTTCTGCGACAATGTGAGAATGTCTATGTGATACAGAGGACAGCGACTTATAGGGATGTGTCATTAAGAAAACTGGGTCTAAACTGAGGCATTGTGGGAAATGAAACATATATGACATGTAGAAGCATTTCTGCTAATGCCCTGTATGAGACATAGATTACTGATCCCCTATATACTGCATTGTTACCATAACCTGTTGCCCATGGTTATGACCCACTAAGGTGGTCACACATGCTCAGTGCCATTGCAATCCCCATATAGTACTGGCAGTTGGTCTCCACTGAGTCTGCAAACAAGGAGGATTGTGGGAAAAGTGTCTTCATTGTGTATGGCATCAGCAGGGTCACAGTTCAGAGAGGAAACCAGAGAGCGATTATATCCATGAAGTAGAAAAACAGTACAGGTATGTAAGATACTGTGACAGCACATGTCCTCATTTACACACGTACCCCCTCATTGTACAGTCTGCACCCTTGTATCTGCTGTGATGTCCAGCACCCTGTTACCGGCCATTACTGTGTACCGTTTTTGGACGTGGCGTTCACTTTCTGTTTGCTACATTTTAATTTTACTGAGAATATAATAAATTGTTCTTTTTCTTGGACTCGGGACAGAGAACAGAGCAGCGTCATTCATCACTGTCATGTTCCTCCTAGAGAGCGGCAGCCGGGTCGGAGGCTGTGCTCGCTGGGTGGTCTCATCTGATGTATAAACGTATCTGTAAGATAAACCATACAAATGTAATGGTGCCAAAACCACCCCGACCAATACTCTTTAGGGGAGGAATTTCGTCTCACATGAAGGACCACGGTGCTCCTATAATAGTTCTACTGATATCATCCACAGTGCTCCTATAATAGTGCTACTACCATAATGCTGATATCATACACCAGTGCTTCCCAACCTTTTCCACCTCGGGGCACCACTTGGAAAAAAAATTAGCTAGGGGCATCCTTACTGGATAATGTTCTACAAAATATGAAAACCGTCATACAGTAACTCACTGATGACGTCTTCTTTGATCTGAGGTGTGACCTTCCCTTTTCCTCTCCATCTGGCCCAGGCCTCCATTATGATTTCTTCCAGCTACGTTTCATTTCTTCAGAACCTGCGAGACAACCATCATAGGCTCCGCACATTTCTAGCAACTTCCCTTCCTTTCTCCCTTCTATAGCTTCCCATAGTAACTGCGCTGTTTGGTGTTATATGAAGTAAATCAAGTAGAAATGTGGGTTGCCCCCTGTATGTAGGATCCCCTGCTGTGCCCTCATATACTAATGAAGCCCCCTGCAGTATGCCCCCATACAATAATAATGCCCCCTGCAGTATGCCTCCATACAATAATAAAGCCCCCTGCAGTATGCCCCCATATAATAATAATAATGCCCCCTGCAGTATGCCCCCACATAATGCCCCCTACAGTATGCCCCCATATAATAATGCCCCCTGCAGTATGCCCCCATCTAATGCCCCCTACAGTATGCCCCCATATAATAATGTCCCCTGCAGTATGCCCCCATATAATAAAAAATCCCCCCTGCAGTATGCCCCCATATAATAAAAATTCCCGCCTGCAGTATGCCCCCATATATTATAAATGCCCCCTGCAGTATGCCCCCATATAATAAAAATGCCCCCTGCAGTATGCCCCCATATAATAAAAATGCCCCCCTGCAGTATGCCCTCATATAATAAAAATGCCCCCCTGTAGTATACCAATATGCACCAATAGTTTAAAAAAAACAAAAACATCATACTCACCTAATCCAGGCTGTGTGGCTGCAGAGAGCAGCCCTCCTTCCTCTTTGGGCCCCATTATGCGAGCCGCGGGGACGGAACCTCCGGCAAGCTCGATGACGTCACATCACGCCTGCTAGAGAGGTCACATCATCACGACTACTGGAGAGGTCACGTCCCAGAGTTCCATAGGCTGCAGGTGTGAAGTGCTGGCGGCCTATGGGATTGAATGTAGGAGCAGGACGCTGACAGGTCCTGCTCCTACATTCTGCTCAATTGAATGTTCTGCCCGCTCACTGTGTGAGTGGGCGGAACATCAAACCGGTCGGCATATCCCTAGAAGCTGCGCGGCCGCAGCTTCTAAGTATATTAAAGTGACAGTGTCAAATTTCCCACTGTGGTCCCGTGGAACCCCTGGCGGGTTCTCCTGGCACCCCAGTGTGCAGCGGCACCCCGGTTGGGAAACGCTGTCATACACAGTGCCCCTATAATAGTACCTACTACCGTAGTGCTGAAATCACCCACAGTGCTCCTATAATAGTTGCAGGGCCGTTCCGTGGCCTCCTTTTCCTGCTTGCGCTCGCTTTGCGAAGTTGGGGGTCGCTGACCGACACATTGTGGGTTTAGTGTAGGGGACCTGTCTGCGATACATGAGGCAATATGGTTTGATCAAATTATATACCAACATCCTGGCGTTGGTTTTTAAATGTAGCCGAGAGGCATTAGTGTCATCCATAGGTGTGAGGTGCAACAGCTCCTTTCTCTCCTTGTCCACTCCTATAATAGTGCTACTACCATAGTGCTCAAATCATCCAGAGTGCTCCTATAATAGTGCTACTACCATAGTGCTCAAATCATCCAGAGTGCTCCTATAATAGTGCTACTACCATAGTGCTCAAATCATCCAGAGTGCTCCTATAATAGTGCTCTACTACCATAGTGCTTATATCATCCACAGTGCTCCTATAATAGTGCTCTACCATAGTACTCATATCATCCACAGTGCTCCTATAATAGTGCTCTACTACCATAGTGCTTATATCATCCACAGTGCTCCTATAATAGTGGTACTACCATAGTGCTCAAATCATCCAGAGTGCTCCTATAATAGTGCTCTACTACCATAGTGCTTATATCATCCACAGTGCTCCTATAATAGTGCTCTACTACCATAATGCTCAAATCATCCAGAGTGCGCCTATAATAGTGCTACTACCATAGTGCTCAAATCATCCACAGTGCTCCTATAATAGTGCTCTACTACCATAGTACTCATATCATCCACAGTGCTCCTATAATAGTGCTCTACTACCATAGTGCTTATATCATCCACAGTGCTCTTATAATAGTGCTCTACTACCATAGTACTCATATCATCCACAGTGCTCCTATAATAGTGCTCTACTACCATAGTGCTTATATCATCCACAGTGCTCCTATAATAGTGCTCTACTACCATAGTACTCATATCATCCACAGTGCTCCTATAATAGTGCTCTACTACCATAGTGCTTATATCATCCACAGTGCTCCTATAATAGTGCTCTACCATAGTACTCATATCATCCACAGTGCTCCTATAATAGTGCTCTACTACCATAGTACTCATATCATCCACAGTGCTCCTATAATAGTGGTACTACCATAGTGCTCATATCATCCACAGTGCTCCTATAATAGTACCTACTACAATAGTACTCATATCATCCACAGTGCTCCTATAATAGTGCTCTACTACCATAGTACTCATATCATCCACAGTGCTCCTATAATAGTGCTCTACTACCATAGTACTCATATCATCCACAGTGCTCCTATAATAGTGCTCTACCATAGTACTCATATCATCCACAGTGCTCCTATAATAGTGCTCTACTACCATAGTACTCATATCATCCACAGTGCTCCTATAATAGTGCTCTACTACCATAGTACTCATATCATCCAGAGTGCTCCTATAATAGTGCTCTACCATAGTACTCATATCATCCACAGTGCTCCTATAATAGTGCTCTACCATAGTACTCATATCATCCACAGTGCTCCTATAATAGTGCTACTACCATAGTACTCATATCATCCACAGTGCTCCTATAATAGTGCTCTACCATAGTACTCATATGATCCACAGTGCTCCTATAATAGTGCTCTACCATAGTACTCATATCATCCACAGTGCTCCTATAATAGTGCTACTACCATAGTACTCATATCATCCACAGTGCTCCTATAATAGTGCTCTACTACCTAAGTATTCATATCATCCACAGTGCTCCTATAATAGTGCTCTACTACCATAGTACTCATATCATCCACAGTGCTCCTATAATAGTGCTCTACTACCATAGTGCTCATATCCTCAGTGCCCCTATAATAGTGCTACTACTGTAGTACTGATATCACAGTGCCCTTAATACTATCTACTACCATAGTGATCAGATCCCCCACAATGTCTTTATAATGGTGCCCACTACCATAGTGCTCATATCACCTACACCCACAGACTATTATTAACAGTTCTCCTTCCTGTCACCCTGATCTCTATCGTTTTCAGGACCTCTGGGAAGGTTGATATTGATAACATTATACAGTCAAGGGTTTTGTACACTTGTCTCCAGTCTGTACAGTATAGACTGATATATTTGAACGGCACTGACAAACTATTACAAACCATCAGGAGAGCGCGCTGAGCTGCAGATGTCTGATACATTGTATCAGCCTGATACATTGTAACGAGTGAACGCCGTCATATGGATTCTGCGGTAATGATATAATGATTAATGAGAACTCATCCCACCGCTCCGCCATGCCTTATTACAATTAGGAGAAACATCTGAGCTGATCGTTCACAGACTGCCGGCGTCTTATAATTTTGGGGATTTTTGGAAGAAATTAACAAGATCAATGAAACTTAACGAGAAATGACGAATTGATGCAATTTTTTTATGTACTGCGTGCGGCCTGTTCCTTGCTGCTTCTCATTATGACCTAGATGGGATTGTGGGGAATTTTATTCTTCATAGTTTGAATCCGCATGAGGGTGTTCTGTTCTTCCAGGATCATCAATTGCTAAAAAACAAGAGATTTTGACAAAAAATAGTAATGTATATCCAGAGCTGGTCACCCAGTATTCCCAACCCCTATAGCATCCATATGGCTGGTAACCACCGTGAGATCTTCTATGAGGTAAAATGATTCACCATAACCTGCCCGCAACAGAACTGCTAAACTAAAGTGTATAGTATATGCCTTGTACTTTTTATTTATTTGTACAGTTTTGCACACTCAATTCAATGCCATGACTGTATAACGTAACACTATGGGGGAGATTTGTCAAACATGGTGTAAAATGAAACTGGCTCAGTTGCCCCTAGCAACCAATCAGATTCCACCTTTTATTCCTCACAGATTCTTTGGAAAATGAAAGGTGGAATCTGATTGGTTGCTAGGGGCAACTGAGCCAGTTTCACTTTTCACCATGTTTCATAAATCTCCCCCTATATGTCCAGACAAAAACTGTAAATATTGCGCAAGACCCTCCCAACGTCATGCCATCCTGTGGTTAGGGCTCTGGGATGGGTTTATTATATGGCTGGTATTCACTTTTGTAGGTATAACAGCGTCCACTCTTTCTACAGGTTGTTGAAGTGTCTGAGAACCTCTTCCCATTCGTACAGAAGACATTTGTGAGGTTAGACACTGATGTTGGGGAGAGGCCAGGTTTACAACCTCTTTTCTGGTCATAGGTGGTGGATGAGGTTGAGGTCCTGGGGCTGGATGTTATACACCTGAGGCTATGTTCACACTACTTAAAGAGAACCAATCATGGACGAAAGTTAAAATTTTTTTTTTCCCTAATTAGATGTAAATCATCATTTTATTAACATTTGTAAATATAATTAATTATTTTTATTATCACGTTTTTTAATTATTCACTTTTTATTTTCCTGTCTCGAGCCGGCTCTTTTCAAAAGAGCCGGCGCGAGACAGGAAACTCCCGTCATGCAGAGCGGCAGGAAAGGTTCCCATGATCCTTTGCCCGCCGCTCCGTTAATACACAGTGATCTCGCGCTATACAGCGCAAGATCGCTGTGTATTTTCTAGTCCCTTTCCTCTAATCTATTTATGAAGATACAGACTGCCTCTGCAGTCTGTATCTTTATACTTTACCTATCCTCTTCTTCGGTGCAGCAAGGCCGGCGCCGCCATCTTGATTACGTCACTTGCGTTCCAGCGGTGGAACGCAAGGCCCGTAATCAAGATGGCGGCGCCCGGCCGTGCGGCACTGAAGCAGAGGATAGGTAAAGTATAAAGATACAGACTGCAAATACAGTCTGTATCTTCATGAAGTCTATCTATGAAGATACAGACTGCCTTTGCAGTCTGTATCTTTATACTTTACCCGATTCTCTGTTCCCTGGCTGTTCCGGCGGCGGCGCCATCTTGATGACGTCACGCTGGAACGCACCGCTGGAACGCAAGTGACGTCATCAAGATGGCGGCGCCCACCGGAACAGCCAGGGAACAGAGGATCAGGTAAAGTATAAAGATACAGACTGCAAATGCAGTCTGTATCTTCATGAATAGAGTTAGGGAGAGATATACTTTCATAATAGGGACAGTTACATTTAGGTGATTGGTCCTCTTTAAGTACCGGTTGGATGATCTTTATAGCCGTAGTGTTCTGATGCGGGCGCATCAGAAATCCCCATAGGACACAGTGAAGCAAGCGGCCGGAGCCGATCGCTTCATTTTGTGAACTGACAGGGTTTCAGAAAACTGACATGTCAGTTCCTTGCGGCGCCACTAGGAATCCCGGTCGGACCGTATACGATGTGTATATGCTCCGGCTGGGATCCCTTAGAAGAATAGGCAATGTTCCACGCTGCATAAAGTACGACAGCAACGGCTGTACTTATACGTAGTGTGAACATAGCCTGAGGCTGTAAGACTGAAGAAAGCCCTTGAATCCATACAATGCAATCCATGTATGTATGCCTGCAATGATAATTGTTGCCTCTAGATGGCCCTATAGTACAATAAACTAAGGAATTTATATATAAGGATGCTAGCAGGACGTGACACAGTGTGTGGCTGAAGCTATCTGGCCGGCAGAGGTCCCCAGCTGCTGATCAGACAAGAGAACTAGACATGGAGGGATTCTGATAAGACCTGACAAGAGATGGGCCCCGAGGAGTCTGCTTAGAGTGCAGCAATAACTGGATAGAGGTCAGGTAATTGTGGCAGCCCACAAGCAACTCCCTGAGGATCACATGTGTTGAAGAACAGTGGAGATGACATTGGCTGGCATTGAGTAGGGTCAGATTTTAAGAGAATTTAGGACTTTGGGGCCTGTGTAAATGTGTGAGTGGTCACCTACAGAGTTGATCTTAGACAAGTGGGTGGTGCACCTCAGTGAGGAACACCTAAGCGGGTAGGGTGTGGCAGGAGCAGCCTCCTAGGGACCAGCAACAAATGCTAGGGGAGGAAGTTTTTAGCCATTGTGGTTGTCACCTGATCCTCTAGGGGTCTACTGATGTTGTTCACCGTCTTCTGGTCCCTGATAAGTGATGCAATATTTTTAAAGATTAAACTGGAGTGACAAACCCACCAAGTGTGAGATGCAACCACCAAGCCTGTTGTGTCACGTAAAGTGACAGTAACCATCAAGCTTGCTGCCCTCTGTATGAGTACAAAATAAACTAGAAAATCACCTGTGACATCCTATCATCCCCTTACATACCCCCCAATAAATCTCCTCTCTCCTCTCCTGTCTGTGATGGTGTCAGTCTTTACTGGAGGGTGGTATTGTATTCATAAACCAGCACATACAGGAAAGAGAGAGCCTGCTACATTGGAGTATGAGAGTACATTCATTTCAGTGCCAAGACCAGCATCTAAAACCAGGAGCTGATTTCTCCGGACTGACAGGGCTAAAGGCGTAGATACTGGAATTACTGGATAATACGGCGGTCATCACACAGGGCTAATCATTCATCACTCAGGATCCCACCCAGGACATGGAGACCCCAGTAACATGTGAGCATAAAGCTCCTAATCCCTGAGCACATGATGTTCCAATGGGATCCCAGGACGGAGGCTGCAACGCATCTCATTTTTACACCGTGTTCTGAGAAAGGACGCGGTGACATCGGGAACCACAATGTGCTGGAGATGCGTCATATGTACGAGAGCCGAGGAATTACCAGAGCCACACGCAGGGGCCAATCATCTCCAGCTACTCATAGCTGAGTCATTAACCATGTCAGGTCCACACTGGACACATGGCCTCCCTATTACACACTATATCATCAATAGACAGGCAGAGATGGGGCAACTAAACATGCTGGGTATTGTAGTCCAGTGATGACGACATGAGGGTAGGGATTCAGACCCTTATAGAAAGGTACAGGTTATGTGCGGCCTTAATCAGCTGAAGGTGTTGATAATTGGAGATGCCCTTTAACCCCTTGCCCCCGCAGCCTGTTTAGGCCCTAATGACCAGGCCATTTCCCTTTTTTTTTTTTTTACCGTGCGGCAATAATATTGTCATATTTTAATAGATCGGACATGGAGACTGGGGTCTGGGGGCTCTGGATATGGTTTTCTGTAATATGGCATGTGAGGCGGTCTAGGCTGGGCGGCCTCCAGACTTCTGTGAGTGTACTGCAGCCTCAGGGAGGTGTTGATATGCGCCATGATGGAATAAGAGGGATTGGAGGGGTTGAGGTTCGGCTGGCATCATCATGGCGGTCTGTGAGGTCACAAAGCTGTGAAGTCATTTTTAACATCTTGTTGACAGATCCGAGAAGAAAGCATTGCTCTAATGTGACATGTTCTATGTGAGACGGGTAACATTAGAGCTCAGAGTCAGGAGGGGCTCGTAAAGCTTCCCAGATTGTCATTTCTCCACACATGTTGCTGAAAGACGCTGCCTCTCTGAAGTCCATGATGAAAATTAATTGTATGACAAAATTCATGCCAGAAAGTACATTTTGAAAAGTTCCTCTAAAGTCTCATCCGGTGTTGTGCTCTCATGTGAATGGCTGCTATTAAGCTGCCCATAGGAGCTGTCGCCCAGTTTTTCACACTGCTATGCTTCTTTGTCAGTCTTTCCTGCAGCTTTGGGATTCTATTCATGAACTGGGATGAGCAGAGACTGAGAAACATGACGATGTGATGGACCAGATGATGGATATAAATGGTGACTGTTGGACACTGCTGATATATAATGGGGTATACCTCATTTGTAAAATTTTGCAGCACATAGATTGAGGCAGTGTATGAAAATCCTGGTGAAGCATGCAGTAACACGGCCCTTGTACTCCTCAGTACGGACGCGACACAGTCGGTTATCACCAGGGAGAGAATTAGCATTAGGATCTGCGCGGCTTCCAGGAACAGCAAACTCGTGCCAGGCCTGGAAGGTTCAGAGAGTTAGAGGAGAGGACAGGGCCAAAACTCTGCAAAATCCTGAATGGAGAAGCATGTGCTGCGCTCTCCCAAGCTCCAAACGCGATTAATCATCCATGTCGAGCTTCTCCCTGAGGATGCAGTGTTGGCGGCGGGTCTAGAGAACGGCTGGTGACCTCAGGCCTCATGTACCTGGCACAGAAGGGGCACTGGTTACATACAATATCATGTACAGCAGTGTTTCTCAACCTTTTTAAGCCAAGTACCCCCATGTGAAGAGAGACGTTCCAGTCGAGTACCCCCCAAGGATGAGATCGGTTATAAACGTTGACTAAAGGTCAATCACACTGCCGCCATAGTGCTCTGTATATAGTGTGACTGCAGTTTATTTCCAGATCTCCCCCATAATAAGGTGACTGATCTGTTTGTCCCAGTTATAATTCTTAAGTCATTTCAAATAATAATGCCCCCTGTATCCAGATATAGTGCCCCTTTAGCCATTAATAATGCCCCTTCCACAATAATAATGCCCCCCTGTAGCCATTAATAATGCCCCTTCCACAATAATAATGCCCCCTGTAGTCAATAATCACTCATGTATCCCCAGTAACAATGCCCCCTGTAGCCAGATACAACGCACCCTGGAGCTAGGTATTTCTACTGCATTCATGTATGCCTCTTGTAGCCAGGTATGGCTCCTGTAGCTAGAATTTACCCTTGTATCCCGGTATACCCCCTTCAGCCAGATACAATTTCCCTTGTAGACAGGTATTCCTCCTGCGGTCATCAGTTTTGCCCTGCAGCCAGTTATGCCCCTTGTGGTCAGGTATACCCCCTACATCCATTTATGTCCCCTATAGCCCGATTTACCCCTGAGGTTAAGTATGCCCCCTGCAGCCAGGTATGTCCACTGCAGCCAAATATGCCCCCTTATAGCCAGGTATGCCCCCCTGTAGCCAGATTTGTCCCTTGGGGGGGGTGTAATACTTTCATGTTCCTGTGCTGGAGTAGAGTTTGCTCTGGTCTCTGCTCCCCATGGCTGACATCTAGGCAGGGATAAGGAGCAGTATCACAGAACTCTAGCCACCTCTTCTTGCTGCTGCCAGGTGCTGTGGGTGGGGCAGGGGTGATTTTGTGCGCTTGGACGTTGCTGCAGTTGATCATTACAAATCCTCCATGCCCAGGCACACCTATTATATCCCAGAGGACGAGTTTGGCACTGTTAGTGCTGGTTGGTTGAAGTGAAAAAAGTTGGTCAAAGTGGGTTAATAAAAGTATTGACTGTGTTTGCCTTTATTCCTTGCGGTATGTGGTTATTTGCTTCTGCTAAGGTTAGTATGGAGGTTATATGAAGTTGATATTGTTTTGCAGTGTTTCCTCACCGTATCATCTGTGTCCTGCAGGGGGCAGTATATCCCCATAGCTGGCAGGGTTCTGGGCCGGCAGATGTCGGAGGTAACTAGAGGTCACTCTGCTCGCACATCTGGCCTCTCACATTTGCAGTCTGCATGCTACACGGGAAGAAATGTCTCAGCTGATGTCGCCGTTTCCAGTTTTGTTGCTAAGTAGAATTTTCCATCATCTTGTGTCCCGGGAGTCTGACACCATCGTCACATTTCCTGCCGGTCCAGAAGTGGACACGACATGGATTATTTTGTAGTCGTCACTGAACATTATTACTTTCTTTGGTCTTGGGCCACAGTCACAGGTGCCCGAAGTTATCATGCAGTTTTGTGTTGAGCTGAGGAGGCAGGTGCTGGGTGACATCCATCCTATGGCTTCAGGTCAAAAACTGAATGACAAACTGCAGCGTTTATCTCAGAAACAGTGTGATCCCACAGTTACCAACAACAACCTGCTACCATGATCCCAGGGGCTTCCCACACCAGGCCCAGGTGAGGAGAACAGTGTCCTGACACTAATGTCTGATAGTGTATACTGTGTACAGGCGGCAGCTATCCAGTCACGAGGCGTGCACGCGGTGGTTGCATACGTTGCAGTCACGAAGAATATACGCGGCTTGTATTAAAGGGTTGTGTCATTAAAGTAATGTATTGCCCCCCAAAAGTTATACAAATCACCAATATACACTTATTATGGAAAATGCTTATAAAGTGCTTTTTCCCCTGCACTTACTACTGCATCAAGGCTTCACTTCCTGGATAACATGGTGATGTCACTTCCTGGATGATGGCAGGGGGACACTGAGGGACACAGGGCACTGGAGGGACACTGAGCATCCCTCTTCCATCATCCTCTCCAGCAGCCACAGCCCGCACAGCTCTGGGAGTCGAATCGTGACATCACCATTATATCCAGGAAGTGACATCACCATGTTATCCAGGAAGTGACATCACCATTTTATCCAGTGACATCACCAAGCCTTGATGCAGTAGTAAGTGCAGGGAAAAAAGCACTTCATAAGCATTTCCCGTAATAAGTGTATATTGGTGATTTGTATAACTTTTTGGAGGCAATACAATACTTTAATAAAAGATTTTGCCGGACTTCTCCCTTAAGAAAATGAGGTCTAAACTGATGTATTCTGAGTAATTACACCTATATTGCATGTACAAACATATCTGATAATCCTGTATGACAGATATAGATTACTGATCCCCCATGACCTACAGTCAGGTAGGGAACTGGGAAGACAACAGACGAGTGCAGCCCTAGACTGGCACCCGCCCCAGCTGACCCTACCTATTTGCCACAAACAGTACTAAAGATTACTGCGGACAACTGGTCGACAATCCTGAAATAAGTGCAACACAAAACAAGACAGTGTAGTATACCAGAGCATGGTTGCTGTGGCTGGGCTGAGGATGGCACCTGTCAACAAGTGTTATTATATATTTTAGGAGTTAACATGTCTTGTGTTCAACTGTTCTGTGTATTTCTCTGTACCCTGTAACTGGCAGGCAGAGATGGGTTACATGCTTTACACTGCACACCACACAACGGCGACATCTACTGACCTTAGTGGGAACTGCTTAGGTAGTGTAGTAAGTTTGGAAGTTGCTAGTAGGGGGTGGGATTATGCAGATAGGCCCCCTATATAAGGCTGGCTGTTGCAGAGCTTAGCTGAGACAGGAGACAAGAGACCAGTGAGACAAGTGACCAGCTGTAGAGGGTATAACATCACCTCAGGAGATCACCACAGAGAGAGAAGCTGCTGAGGGGAACAAGGAGAAAGATCTTACACAGAGCAGCAAGAGAACAAACAGCTGGAGGTGAGAGAAAGAGAGACCTTGAGAGACAGTTTGTCAGGTGCCCCCTCAGGAAAGGGCCAGCACATATACAGTCAGTGGGAATCCTAAAGACAGACACCCTAAGTGGAGAGACTTGGCTGTAGGAGGGAGCTGAGTTAACGTAGGCCTCGGCACCCATCTTCCTGACATTCGGGGGGTAAGATTGACTAGGACCCCTGGATACCTCTGGGACCCGAAAGTTGTGGCCTAAGGCCCGGCCCAGTAACCTAAGCAGGAAGCTCCCTAGCAGACAGGGAGGGAAAAGTAGACTCAAGCGCCATTGGGGAGAAGTCCACAGGATCACAGTGCTCACCGGCGTCCCACACGTACTGGCAGACCAGGACCTAAGGCAGGTCGTCCCTCTACCACCACCAGGCTCTCACAAGTACAGTAACCCAGTCAAAGCCGCCAGTATTCACCACTGTATGCCAAAGGACTGTATAACACCTGCAAGACTAACAGTAAAGGAGTCGTTGTTACACTGCCTCCCTCCTTGTCTCCCTGTTGTCTGGTCCACCTGCACCACACCACCATCAAGGGCCATATTACCAGACAGCAGTATTTTGGGGTTGGCCCCGGGGAAACTACAGGTCCACACCACCGACCACCTTACACACGGGTGCAGCCCCCCTACAGAAACCTCTGCAGCAGCCACAGGAGAGAGAGAGATATCCGGGAAGCGCCAGAGAGTCCCCCTGTACCTGCAGAAGCCCTCGTGCCCACCTGTGACCGTGACAAGTTCCAGCCATCCTGCAGGTATAGCACACTCTCCTTCTGCAGCCCTCAGTGCATCCCCCCACAGAGGAGCTCAGCGCCACACTCAGGAGAGACTACCATCACCATCATCCTCTCCTCATTCCCCTCACTCTCTTCCCATGCACCCCGGTGTGCTGCAACAGGACAAACAAACACAATAGAGAATGGTCAGAGTACAGGGTCAGCAACACACGGGAAGCAAAGGTACAAAATCAGAATGCAGGAAGCAAGGTCAGGGTACGAAATCCAAAGGTCAAAGTCACAATAACAAACATGAGAACGCTAGGTCAAGGCACAAGGCACTATCACAGGCAATGGGATAAGACCAGGGCGGGGATTTATAGTGAACAGGAACCTAGGTGCTGACAGCTAACTGGCTAGGTCAGCTGTGAGTCACCATCAAGGGTACACCTGATGCCGATCGACCAGGGGTGGTGAAGCCCCGGCCGCAGCTACAACAAAAGAAAAGGTAAACATAGCAGGCTAGTTGCCGGAGATGCGATCGGCGGACCTCCAACAACCAGTCCCGCTCACAAGCAGAAGCGTGGTGACGTCTCTAAGCGCAGCCCAAGACCTGGAAGTGCAGGGCAGCTGCTAGGGATGCCGTCGGCGCACCCCTAGCAAACGGTCCTGCCTGTTGTGAAGGATGCCGTCGGCATTTCTCCCAGCTGAGCCTCGCGCCTCGGCAGAGACAGGAATCGGGCGTGCGGCTGGATTCCTGACACATACATTGTTACCACAACCTGTTCCCTTTGGTTACAATCCACTAAGGTGGTCATGCATGCTTAGTTCTACTACATTCTCCAGATAATACTGGCAGTTGGTCTCCACTGAGCCTGCCAACAATAGGGATTGTGGGAAAGTGTGTACACAACTACGGCAACAGCTTAATTACAGTTTAGAGTGGTAGCGAGGAAGTGATTAAATCCATGGGGGAGTAAAACAGTGTGGGGATGTATAAATTATTGGAGCATGACCTGCCGAACATGGGTCTGTTTTTCTGAATCCACTGTCAATTTACTGCCATCGCCACAACTACCACCACTGCCATTGTCACAACCACGGCCATCACCACAATCCCTACCGCCGCCATCAATACTATTACCATAAACACTGCTAACACGACTGTCGTTGCTAAAGCCATCACTGCCACCATGAATGATACACGGCCACAGAAGTCTCTTGATAGGGGACACAACCATCGGCCATACTTCAGTGACGTCCTCAGCCCAAAGCACTGCCAACCCTCCCCCTGCCTCCGTGCATGACTCTCCAGGGGGCTGCGGACTCACAGTATTGGCTTCCTCTATGGAATCACTAAACACCCAGCAGCTGCTCTTCAGCATCCAGACACAACACGGCCGCAGTGTGGGGGGTCTGTCCCAGGAAGGGAAGATTTACAGGATTTTTATTATTTATGTCAGGGGGGCAATGTGTGACAGAGCACGACCTGTGGACACGAATATCACCCTACAGGACACCAAAGCTCATCGCCTGCTCTGCCAAACACATTCCTGAATAGTGCAACTAATGGCCCTATTCCACGGAACGATTATCGTTCATTTTCGGACGATATCGACCGCTACGGACGATAATCGTTCCGTGGAATAGAGTGCAACGATCAGCCGACATCGTTCATGTCGGCTGATCGTTGCAGTCGCTTGTTTTTCAACATGTTGAAAAACAAGCGACTGATATAGCAGCGATCTGCTGCCGTCGCTCCGCTGAATAGGAGCATCGGCAGCAGACGCTGCTATATCCTATGGGCTGCCCGGACGATCAGCGATCCTCCGAGCAGCCCCCCCGCAGCTCCCCGCCGCCCCCTCCCGCACTCACCCGCTCGCTGCAGCCGCGTTGAATAGCGGCGGCAGCGAGCGGCGAACGAGGAGCAAACGAGCGCTAATAGCGCTCGTTTGCTCCTCTAAAACGGCCCGTGGAATAGGGGCATTAAGATAAGAAAAGGATTGGTCCTGGCAGCACAGAGGATGTCAGGAGAGGAGTGTGGTGACCTTAGAGAGTCACAGGGTGAGAGTTATATAGAAAAAGGAGCAGGGTCCCAGCAGCACAAAGTATTTTATTCAATGTACAGAAGTTGTCTAGTCACTGATTGTATGACATTAAGCTCGGCTTTTCTGAAATTCTGGCTCCAGTTCACACACCACGCGTTCCTGCACTGTCCTCGGCTTCCTGCCTGTCTGCTCTGATAATAATGATTCATAGACCTAAAAAGTGGGGGGAAAAAGCTGCAAAACAAGTGACATCAGTGCAGAGGCCGAACCAATAATAAAACCTAAAAATACCAGGAGGAAATCATCCGACTGGAAGTAAGGAGGCGTCCCAGCCACGGAGAACCCCCCGCTGATATGGGGAACAGATGCTGGTGACAACCGCTAACACTGCCATTATGGGTGACACCCGTCTCACAGGCCTCCTCACCTCCAACACCTGATTTTTCAGTCTACACTGTAGCTCTGTGTAGACAATTGTATCCAGTGTAGACAATGCTCTGTGAGCTAAACAGTCTAAACTTCAGACTGATAGATTGTACATAGCTAGTCCTGCTCTCAGCTGAGAAGTGATACAATTGTATCCAGTGTAGACAATGCCCTGTGAGCTAAACATCCTGCAAGTGCACTTAGAAGAGGTAGAAGTCCTACTGTATAGTGTCATGTGCATTGCTGAGCAATAGTTGACTTTCTCTGCGCTGCCACCTCTGGTGATTTGTGTTCACAGGTACGAGAGGTAGGTCACATTACCTCCCCACAGGTACTTTATCTAGAAGTCTCTAGAAAAACCTGTGAAAGTAATCTCCAATTCAACTCACTGTACACAGAGGACTGGAGCAAACCAAATGTAATGGATGTTCCAAACAAGAGGAGTTAGATCCCCGGAATCACTGAGGAGTCTTGTCATTCCCTCCCTGCGGAGTCTAAGGAGCCCCCGGTCTTCACCAGCACCCTCCGCAAAGCCACTTGCTATTAGATCTCCATCCATTACTAGTTCCAGCTAAGCTCCTGCCTGAACAACGTCCTAACGCTGCATCATGCACTTCTACCACAGGGGAAGAGTACCTAGTCCCGGACTCCAGCACTTATTCAGTTCTCCATTGGATGGTCACTGAAGTCCTTCCCTGAGGGATGCAACCTAGGAGTTTCTAGGTCGCTACCCTCAGTGAAGTCATCCTCTCAAAAGAAAAAAAGCATATGCACAAAAAATGGTAGCACATCACAAAAATCTTTATTATAACACTGACATAGATACAAAGTACCACATAAATAAATGAATGTACATGACTGTGCATTATTGAGTCCTTATTATACCAACCCCTACAAATAAAGACGACACCATGTGGATTTTAATCGGCCACAGCAGCCGAATTTTTATTACAAACAAAACATCAAAATGCATAACCATAAATAACTGTATACCATTCCCAATAATAATCTACGGCGGGGTGGTCCTCGAAGCCCCAAAATTGCCATAGGCGGTCACCACCAAGTACACCCACCCACAGGTTGGACCTCCAGCCGGTAAACACCTGCTCGGAGGCATAACATTAACACCTGCGGGCCCAAAAATCCCTTTTACCCCATCCGGGGTTACAATCCACAAGCCACCAGAGATTCCCTGTGACCGCCAACCCGCACTCTAAGTGCTTAATTAGGGAACCGACCGTTGGTTCCATACCAGAACTCCCTCCACTCCGAATTATCTCCAACCGACTCCGAGGACCCCCCCACGCCAGCTGCTGCGACAAGACTCCACCCGCTGCCCCGATTAAAAAACCACAGGCCCAAACGCCCCCTACTCCATACACCACACCTGACAACCGGGCGGGTGGGTGGGGGTTGTCAGCTCTTCTAGGTACTGACTAAAAGTGAGTAATCACACCCCCTTTTTACTACTTTTATATGTCAATCCTCCCCCCTTATCAAACCCCCCCCCCCTTTTTCTCTCCCCACCTTTTCTTGACCAATGCCTGGGGTTTTTCCCCCCTAACCCCCCACCCCCTATCCCCTTGTTGCCATCACGACCCCACATACCCTACCACCCCCTCATAAGTCCTCCCCCCCACCACCTCCATGACCCCTCACCACTGTCCCAATAAGCCACAGTCATGCTGGCCTCCCCTGAGCCTTCAGCTTCTGTACGGCCATTACTTGACTGTGCATTATTGAGTCCTTATTATACCAACCCCTACAAATAAAGACGACACCATGTGGATTTTAATCGGCCACAGCAGCCGAATTTTTATTACAAACAAAACATCAAAATGCATAACCATAAATAACTGTATACCATTCCCAATAATAATCTACGGCGGGGTGGTCCTCGAAGCCCCAAAATTGCCATAGGCGGTCACCACCAAGTACACCCACCCACAGGTTGGACCTCCAGCCGGTAAACACCTGCTCGGAGGCATAACATTAACACCTGCGGGCCCAAAAATCCCTTTTACCCCATCCGGGGTTACAATCCACAAGCCACCAGAGATTCCCTGTGACCGCCAACCCGCACTCTAAGTGCTTAATTAGGGAACCGACCGTTGGTTCCATACCAGAACTCCCTCCACTCCGAATTATCTCCAACCGACTCCGAGGACCCCCCCACGCCACAGAGCAAACGCGGAAAACCTACGCGTTTGCGTCCCCCCACACATTGACCGCCACCTCAAGGCCATCTTGCAACGCTAGACACCACATATCTATTCCAACTGCATTCAGGTGCACTCCATCTTTGCGCCAGTATGCTCCCTGGCCTTTTTCCAACTCCACATGCCGCACCGCAATTGCACCATTCCTCACCATAAACCGGGAAATCGCCCTATTTACTTTAATGCGAGCCCTATTGATACGGGACACTGACCTGGCCCCATTCCATTTCTTCCTGGGAACTATGTCCGACCACACTGTCACCATTTTGGGGAATAGAGACCAGAGGCGCAACAAGTCAAATTTTATATCTCTGATCAGTTCTCTAAAAGGCCTGGCACCCAAATCGTTACCCCCTAAATGCAGAAGTAAAACATCCGGGGGGCGATCATACCTCACAAACTTGTGTACTTCCGGTAGCAACTGATGCCAAACCATCCCCCCCTTACCGATCCACCGGACCAACGCCCGACGCCTGTCAAATCCAAGCTGGCGACCATTCGGCCGCACATCGGCCCTCACCGCTCCCCAGGCTACATAGGAGTGGCCGACAATCCACACCAAACAGGGCGAGCCATCTGAAAAACACAAGGAACAATAACCAACACCGTACACAAGAAAACAAGGCCCCGCCCCCTAACACCATGTCCGCACAACGCCCCGCCTCCACACCCTATCCTGGATTAACCGTCCAACCGCACATAAGACCGGAAACGCACTGACTCCCAGCGGCCAATTCTACGGATGACCTCCTCTCCCAGCCCAAGACGCGCGGCTTCAGTAGCGGCCCCTATACGGAAGGAATGCCCACCGAACACCCCCGGCTCCAGGCCCAGGCCCAATACACATTTCTTAAAGACAGCCACGAATTGATACCGGGATAAAAAAGACCCATCCCCATGTACCAACAACGGCCCACCCAACGCTACACCAGGCCGCCAGTACGCACGGAGACAAGAAACCGGGCACATGACCACTCCGGGAACCTCAAACAGAACAACCATTCTCCCTCTCCCTTGCTGATCCGCCTTGGACCTCCGCAGCCGAAACTCAACCCTGTCCTGGTACAGATTCACGTCCTCAGCCAACAATCCCCCCCCCACACACTTGGAAGAAGCACACACCAGCTCACCTATCCGCATGGCACCAAAAAAGGCCAACGAAAAAGCCAACCGAAACAAAACTACCTCAGCGCGCAAAAAACAAACCAAACACAACTGCTCCCCTAGCTGCTGCAACAAACCAAAGGACACAGGCCTCCTTTTGTCCATCCCCGTTCCCCCCCTTCTATAGCCCTTCAGCGCCTGGCGCACTAAGAAGGTTTTTGTCACATCCATCACCCCTCTGGCCTTGCATCCAAATGACACACCTGCTACCAACTTGTTAATCCTCGCTACAGACCACCCCCGCTCTGCACAGTGACCAACCAGCAATAAAAACAAAGATCCACCGTCCCCCACGTCCCCCACAGCGCGCTGCCAGCCAACCCATTCCTCCCAAGCCGCCCCATAGGCTACCCAGGTACCTTCCACCAGAGACCGCCGAACTAGGAGCTGCGCCGATTGAAGGGCAGATCCCACAACTCCGCTGGACACTGCTCTCCTATCTTCTCTGCCGTTGGCGCCAGCTCCCGAAATCGCTGCCACTGCGAACGAGAAATTGCGTCAGCAATACAATTCTGGACCCCCGGAACATGCACCGCCACCACCCAGATGTTTTCAGACAGACACAGCAGCACCAGGTGCTGCAGCAAGCGCACTACCGGGGGGGACGAGGCCGACACCTGATTGATCGCAGACACTACCCCCAAATTGTCACAGTGAAACAGCAACTTCTTGTTCCTGAACCTTTCCCCCCACAATGCCAGCGCCACCACTATGGGAAACAACTCAATGCATACCAGATTCCGAACTAACCCCGCCTCTTTCCAAGCTTCCGGCCACAACTCCCCACACCAGCGCCCCTGACAATAGACGCCGAAACCCCCACTGCCCGCCGCGTCTGTAAACAATTCAAAATCTGCCACATCCCGCCCCGGCTCCACAAACAATGACCTGCCATTGTATCGGTCGAGAAACTCCTCCCACACAGCCAGATCATCCTTTAGATCCGCCGACAACCGGATAAAATGATGCTGCGCTCGAACCCCGGCCGTTGCCATAGCCAACCTCCGACTGAACACCCTGCCCATGGGCATAATCCGGCAGGCGAAGTTGAGCTTCCCCAACAACGACTGCAGGTCACGTAAGGTGACCTTCCGAGACCGTCTAACCGACTTCACCGTCGCCCTCAGATCCTCTAGCTTGCCCACCGGCAACCGGCATTCCAATCTAACTGTGTCCAGTACAATTCCCAAAAAACATAGTTCCGTGCACGGCCCCTCAGTCTTCTCTTCCGCCAACGGCACCCCAAAACGCCCCATAACCTGGCGCACAGTGTGTAGCAAAATCGAACAGCCGTTCGAATCCGCGGGCCCGATGCAAAGAAAGTCATCCAAGTAATGAATGACTGCCTTTGACCCAGCCGTGTCCCTGATTACCCATTCCAGAAACGTGCTAAACGCTTCAAAGTATGAGCAAGACAGGGAACACCCCATTGGCAAACATCTGTCAACAAAATAACTCCCGTCCCAAAAACAACCCAACAATGGCTGGCTCTCCGGATGAACCGGCAGTAGTCTAAACGCCGCCTCCACGTCTGTCTTAGCCAAAAGAGCACCTGCCCCAAACCGTTGAACCCACTCAACCGCCGCGTCAAACGATGTGTATCTCACCGAGCAAAGCTCAGGGTCGATCCCATCGTTGACAGACGCCCCCTTTGGAAAAGACAAATGGTGGATGAGCCGGAATTTATTCGGCTCTTTTTTCGGTACCACCCCTAGCGGGGATACCCGCAAATCAGGCACCGGCAGACTAGGGAACGGGCCGGCCATCCTGCCCAACGAAACCTCTTTGCTTAGCTTCGCAGACACCACCGCCGCATGCTCAACTGCTGACCGCAAGTTACGCCTAACACCCCCTGTCACCCCTTTTACCCCAGGAATACGGAACCCCTCCCGAAACCCATTCTCCAACAACTCAGCTGCCGCCCTGTCTGCATATCTATTTAGAAAGGGGACCATCTCTTCCACTCGAACCGGCGTCTCCCCCTTTTGCAAGACCGTCACCGCCACCTCTCCCCCGTCCTGCCTTAAAACATCGGGAAGCCCCGTGAGACCCCCCACCACACACTGAACATTCATGCTTAAATTTACATTTTGACCCAAATTTACAGGACCCATCATTAAACATGAAGCACAGCCCCTTCTGCAGTGCCGCCGATTGCCCTGACTGTGAAGAGCCACCGGCGCTCCCGGGAAAGGACTGAAAATTCCCCCCAGGGCGCGTCGGCGCCGTAACCCTCAACCAAAGACTGATGTCTTTATGGTCCCAGCGTATACCGGGCCGCAGCGCCTTCCGCTGACGAAATTGCTCGTCATAGCGGAGCCACCCTTGTCCCCCATACACCCGATATGCCTCCCCTATTGCGTCGAGGTAGCAGAACAACCCCGAGCAATTCTCCGGGGCCTTTTCCCCAATCACGCTGGCTAATATAGCGAACGCTTGCAACCAATTGGCAAACGTCCGCGGGATCAATTTATACCGCCTCCTCTCCTCCTTTTCAGTCTTCTCCTCCACCCTCTTTCCCCTATCCAGATTGAACTTCTCCAGCGGCAACAGGGAGAATATTTCTACATAGTCTCCCCGCCATATCTGCTCCCTAACCTCCTTCTTCAGGTGGGCCCCCAAGGGCCCCTCGAAGCACACGTATACTTCGGACTTAGCCGCGTCGTCCAATCTAACCACCTCCCCTTCCCCCACTGGCGTAACAACCCCCGACTCATTGGTATCAACAACTGTACCCCCACTCACCACAGCGGTACCCCCAGCGACCCTGCCCTGTGTGCCAGACCCTACCGGCCCGCCCCCCCCCCGGGACCCAGGCTGCCGCCGGTGACGGATTCCTCACCCCTAGGGAAGCCTCCAGCCCTTTTACCAAACCCTGTAACCCCACTAGCAATGCCCCCAGTGACCCCTGATTACCGGCTCCCCCACCCTCCGTTGGCCCATGCCACCCCCCGCTGGCCCCCCCCGGGGATGTATGTAGCTCACCTGGCCGCCTGGGTGCTGTGTCCCCAGCAGCCGATGGTCCTGCATCCAGCCGGTCTTCTCCCATCTCATGTCGGGCCTCCTCGACAGGCCGGGCCGGAAGTCCTCCACTCTCACGTGCACTTCCGGGATCAGCGGCGTAGACAACGTCATGACGTCCACTTCCGGCGGACCCGGAAGTGACGCGTCCACCAAGGAAAGCCGGGCCGAGGCCAAAGGAGGCGGGGCCAGCGCCATCTTGCCCGGTTCTCGCCGGCTCCAACGGTCGCTCCTGCGACCTCCGATCCGCCACCTCACGTTGCCGGGTCCGGCCACCGCGGCCCGCGACCGTTCCAGGTCCCGCCACCACCGCCGATCGCAATGTCGCAGGGGAGGGGGACTCCTCTCCTGGGTGTAGGCCACGCCTGACAACGGGATTCCTCCCGGGCCGCGACCGGCGCACGGATGAAGTTCCGGCTGCGGCCGGGCCCGGAGGGTCCCTAGAGGGGCTCCCTATACGGCGCCTGGCCCTGGGGGTCTCTTCGGGACTTAGGCGCGCAGGAGGCCTGGTCCTCCTCGGCCGGCGACGGGATGAAGACGCCTCAGCAGCAGGCGACTCCGACCCCCCAAGCAGGCTTTGAAGCTGAGCCTGCAACCATTCTGGATCTCTCCCTTCGGCTGCCCTCTTGAGACGATCCCATAACACTTCCACAGCCTCCATTATGCAGCAGCAAGATAACGGTTGTCAGCTCTTCTAGGTACTGACTAAAAGTGAGTAATCACACCCCCTTTTTACTACTTTTATATGTCAATCCTCCCCCCTTATCAAACCCCCCCCCCTTTTTCTCTCCCCACCTTTTCTTGACCAATGCCTGGGGTTTTTCCCCCCTAACCCCCCACCCCCTATCCCCTTGTTGCCATCACGACCCCACATACCCTACCACCCCCTCATAAGTCCTCCCCCCCACCACCTCCATGACCCCTCACCACTGTCCCAATAAGCCACAGTCATGCTGGCCTCCCCTGAGCCTTCAGCTTCTGTACGGCCATTACTGGAGTAGTAAAATGAGGGAGACAACACTCCAAATACTGCTCTACATTAAAAACACTAAAATGTCACCATAAGTCCTGCTGGTGTTCCAGCCAGGACTAATCTACCACTCAGGTGACATTTTAGGGTTTTTAATGTAGAGCAGTATTTGGGGTGTTGTCTCCCTCATTTTACTACTCCTGTACATTCATTTATTTATGTGGTACTTTGTATCTATGTCAGTGTTATAATAAAGATATGCATATGCTTTTTTTTTCTTTTGAGAGGATGATGTACTACTTATATGCATTGGTTTAGCACTCCATGATTATTAGTGGTGCCCACTAGCTTTATATACTGTATATACCCTCAGGGAAGGACTTCAGTGACCATCGACTGGAGAACTGAATAAGTGCTGGAGTCCGGGACTAGGTACTCTTCCCCTGTCGAAGAAGTGCATGACGCAGCATTAGGACGTAGTTCAGACAGGAGCTTAGCTGGAACTAGTAATGGATGGAGATCTAATAGCAAGAAGATCGCTAGGAAGTGTCGGAAAGCCAGGGAGCACAGATGTGGTGGCTGACTGACAAACAACAACAACTGAGCAAAGAGGTGTGGAGGTGGAGACAATATTTACCCTCAGGAGAACATCCCAGAAGGATCCAGAGCCTGTGGGCTGAGCTTATAAATACAGGTGGACAGGTGCATGACTGCCACTAGAGGGAGCCCAATGGGAGATGATCACAGTGGAGTGCGACCCATAGCAGATAGGGGGTAATGGACATGGCTGTGTGCCGTTACACCAAACAATCCTGCCCAGGGAAGGAGAGGAAGGTCAGTTAGTGTCACCTCCAGCTCCGCAGATAGTTCTGGCCTCCAGGGAAGGAGAGGGAGGTTTCTGAGTGGCACTACTACTCTGCATATTGGCCTCACTAAGTCAGTGACTTAGTGACTAAGTCAGAGTAAGTGTAAATCTAGTCAGCCAGGGTCATCCAGTTGTGTGAAGCTTTCCTGCACCCACAGGCTGTATCCAGTGCATGCTGAAGGGACATTACTAAGTCCTCTTATCCACTGTTAAGAGCGGGATTCTACTAAAACAGTCAGAAAGGATAAGGAAGGAGCAAGCACCCCTATATACCTGATGATCTCATAGTGATCCCCCAGCCGCCAGGGCAGCATACTTGCCACAGCACAAATCTCATTGTCCTGCACCCTGCTGTAGGGAATTGTGGAGCTGAACTGTGTGTAACCTGTCTGCTGCCCCATAGAGCCGACCGGTGAAGGTCGCTGTGGCAGAGTAATTATATGGGTACATTGTCAAGATGGACCCTTTAATTGTTAGAGGAGTGAAGTCACTGACACTGACACCTACAATTTAACCCTCTATTCAGCTACCATGGGGATGAAAGTTGTGTTGTGAACAGCTAGCAACACACCTTACCGAGACTGTATCCTAGTGACCTGGTGGTGGTTATTTTCACTTTTAGTCACTACACTGCCACCCCTACACTACACTGCTACCTCTACACCACCCTACACCATACTGCACTGCTATTTCTACTTCACCCTACACTAATATTTACACTCGCCATACACTGCACCACATTGTTACCTGTATTCCAACCTATATTACACTGTGGTACTTTGCTACCCCGACTCAACCCTACACTGCTACCTCTACTCCACCCTATGCTACACTATTACATTGCTACCCCTAATTCATCCTACACTGCACTGCTATCGCTACTCTACCATACCTTAATACCCGTACTAACTCTACTCTACACTGCACTGCTATACCACCCCCATACCACCTTATACTGATACTCGCACGGCATCTCCACCGTATGTTACGCTGCGTTCTCTTGATACCCTTCCTCAATCCTACACTGCACTGCACTTGGCTGGGGAGCAGTCATTCCTCCTGATTATAGTTCTGCCAGCTCAGTGATGGACACGTTATGGGAGATCTTTGGCAGCTGATGAATCATCTCAGACATTGTATAAGATTCCGGGATGAATTTTATATAATGTTATCGCATAGTGGGGTATAATGTGCAGTGCAGAGAATGTTACCCCCCCTCTTCCTCCTCTGGCCGGTGTCAGTCAAGGTAACATGGAGGGGGGGCCCCGCTCTTTACAGCCGCCTGTGGTTTCCTCTGGAGGGACGTGCTCACTCTAACTCTATTAACTCCTTCAGTCCCGGAATCCAGCTCTATATATGAATTCTTCTTGAGATGCCCCTTTTGCTGTCAATGAGTACACCATCATCAGATGACAGTTGTCCCTTCCTATGACAGCTTTTCTCTCGTACACAAGTGTGTCTATAGATTATTTGATGAACTAAGACCAAGTCAGGGTCACTAAGCACTACAGCAGGGATCCTCAGAGTGGTGGACCTCATCACCCCATTCCCTTATACAGTACCACACAGCCCCCAAGTAAGACTGACCTATGAGTAACCTAGGGGATTAGTGGTGGATGCAAGTGCAAACTTCCAAAGACCACTAGGGCCAACGCTGGACCCTTCATAAGTGATAGGTAACATACTCTGTGCACATATCCTTAAGGCCAGGAAAGAAAAATAACACTCAATAAATGGGGCAGTAACTGGGGCACTGGACATTGGGGACTGGGGGCAAGAGGGAGTGATCTTTTAATTATTTACCAAGTATGTCCCTGCAGTTTATAGCATTGACATTAGGGGGCAGCCTGGTTACACTGATCTGCACATTCTGCGGCTGTCATGGCAGCAAATATATAATAAACTAAAAACACAACTTAGAAAGTAGACGATGAAAAAAGACGCAGAGTGTGCAGGAGAGCTGACGTCTCTACATCACTCTTGCAGACTGTGCCTTACAGAGACCCCCATGTTAACTAATTATACCTGCATATCAATGCTGGGTCAGTTTGTACACAGTGACCCCACCAGCAGAATAGTGAGGGCAGCTCTGGAGTATAACACAGGATGTAACTCAGGATCAGTACAGGATAAGTAATGTAATGTATGTACACAGTGACCCCACCAGCAGAATAGTGAGTGCAGCTCTGGAGTATAACACAGGATGTAACTCAGGATCAGTACAGGATAAGTAATGTAATGTATGTACACAGGGAGCCACCAGCAGAATAGTGAGTGCAGCTCTGAAGTATTATACAGGATGTAACTCAGGATCAGTACAGGATAAGTAATGTAATGTATATACAGCCTCTCTTCCTCTTTAAGTATGGTGCTCCGTGTTGTATGTGACTCTTCAGTATATTTCAGATTTTCCCCTTGTGAAGTGATTTATGACTCAGCAGAGGGAACGTGCATTACGTGGATGATGGGGGTTACCATCTGCTGAGACAGGAGCTGAAGGTCTCTGAACAACTAAGCACATGACAATGTAATTACCAGCTGCTTCTTATGCTATTGGGGAAATACAGATCTATGCATGCTTTAAGGGGGTTAAAAATTTGTTTTCAAATCAGCTGGTGTCAGAATGTTATAAAGATTTGTAAACTACTGCCATTAAAAAATATAAAGTCTTTCAGTACTTATCATCTGCTGTATGTCCTGCAGGAAGTGTTGTATTCTCTTCAGTCTGACACAGTGCTCTCTGCTGCCGCCTATGAGCAGTAAAGGTTTTCTATGGAGATTGGCTACAGCACTGGACAGCTCCTGTCATGGACATAGGTGGCAGCAGAGAGCACTTTATCTCTGGAGTATCTGCTGAAGTATGTTACATACCAAAAATCCATTTGTTTTGGGGGTCTTAGTTTTGTATTTTGTGGCTGTACTTCCTGGTTCCAGAATGCATTGCTTTCCCTCAACTGTTCATCACAGTCCTCCACCCAGCCTGCTCCCCTCCCAAAGCTGTTGTGCAGTGTACAGGAACAGATGTGCCCCTGTTAAGTGTGTGGTGTGATCAGTTATGGCTCCATTTACACAGAAAGATTATCTGCCAAAGATTTAAAGCCAAAGCCAGAAACAGACTATAAAGAGAGATTAGGGCATAAAGGAAAGCCTGAGATTTCTCCTCTCTTCAAATCCATTCCTGGCTTTGGCTTCAAATCTTTGGCAGATAATCTGTCAGATAATCTTTCTGTGTATATGGACCCTAACACAGGTATTTTATTAGAGGTCCCCTATACTCCCTGACATCCCTGCATCAGTATCCTGTAGTATTACCTTTTAGCCACAAGATGCCACTATAGAGCATTATTATGTTGTAAAGCCAAGACATTACATTAAAAGTCTTTTTTGGGGGGAGGGGGATGGTGTTTAATGTAATTTATCTGTATGCTGTTTTATGGTGCCAGACTATGATTGCCAGACACCTCCCATCCTTCTGGCCTATCATAGGCTTGTTCTAGAAAGTTCCCACCAATGGGATTTGAGATACCTTACCTATTCTCCATCAAAGGGGAATTAGCCCAGCCTTAGCCCTTAATTAGAGAGAGAGCAATTAATCACGATGCAGGGAGCTCGAGATCCACTCCGCAGGACACCATTCATGCTACAGACAGGTTATTGAGATCGTGTGAATGCCCCCTTAGGGTATGAGCACACTACGGATTCCGAGAACTTAAAGCGGATTCTGCCACGTGCCCCCGCTTAAAGTTCCGCCAGTCCCATAGGCTCCATGTCAATTCTTTGCAATCTACCTGAGCATAGAATCAAGCCCATGGGACGGGCGGAACTTCAAGTAGGGGCGTGGTGGAATCTGCTTGAAGTTCTCTGCTCGGAATCTGTAGTATGCACATATCTTTAGGGTGCGTTCACACGTACAGGATCCGCAGCAGATTTCATGGTGCAGATTTGATGCTGTGTTCAGTTAGTTGGGTCAAATCTGCTGCGATACAGTTTGTGTGAAGCTACTCTTAGAAAGAGTACCTGATAAGTCTCCTGCACAAGAGAGTGTTTTCTTCAGGGCCTGACCTCTGTGACCTGGTGCCTGCTCCTGCAAAAGACTATTTCCTTCACAAATATCTTCAGCTGTGATGGGCTGCCTGAGCAGGGCGGGACTCTTGATGTTAATGCTATGGTTTTGCCCGTTTAACAGTACATGTGATACAGTAGTGTAAATCTTGACACACAATGTTAGTGCTGATACAGAGGTAACCGTTGCTTGTGGAAGTCGAAGGTACATTGTAGAGAGAGAAGAGGAGAGGAGTTGCCAGAGGAGCCCTGCCCAATGTAGTGAATGTGCTCTGCTGGAACAGGTGTATAGGTAGAGAGGTAAGAAGATACTCATACTTACGGATGCCAGTAGTGGCTCTGAACCGCCTTATGCCCCCTAGTTGCGAGATACCCATCCTAGGTGGGTAATATGAGCCCCAGTTGTCGGTTATCTGGGTTGAGCAGACTTCCAAGGTTTCCCAGTTGTCCTTTGCTGCGCAGTAGGATACGTAGACCTTGCATGGTAGCTTTGTCCTACTGGGGTCAATTCTTTCGCTTCAGAATACTGCCCTGCACTTTTTAGAGCTGTTCCTGGCATGGGCAAGGGTTATTCCTAGGTGGTTTCTTTCCCCTAAGGTGAGCTTAGCACTGCATACTGATTTTAGTTACTTACATAAGAAAGTCTTTTGTTGCTATCTTTGGTCCCTGTCAGGGGTCCTGGCTAAGCTAGGCCCCGGCTTAACTTCTGCAGGAACTAGTTTTTTTGTGTCCTCTCACACTGAATACTCTCTGAGAACTCACGTTTACTTCCTCCACCTAGCTAACTTCTCCTACAGGGGCTGAAATTAAACCCTCCTGTGAGTGGTGGAGTTGTGTGTGAAAGAGAAGAGATAGGATAGGATAAGATAAAATAAGCACCTTTGATTGGTCAGCAGATAACACATGGTATAAAACACAATTAACCCTTGGTACTTCAGCTGTGCAACAGGTGAGACTAAGCAGTTGGGACATCTGGTGGGAAAAACACCAGAGTACTACATCTCCCACTTGTGAAACTGAGAGAGTGACATGGTGCTGAATCTGTTCCTCTACCAGAGAGCTCAGGCTGAACAGATCTATAGGCCCTGTCCTAACCTAGGCGAGCTCTGCGCGTCATGGAGCTGTGGGAGGTCACATGATTACATCATGGCCTGATGGGGCTGCCAGTTCGCCACGTCTTGGGTGACGCTGAGGACACTTCACGCGCGACCAGCCATGAGTCACTGTCAATCACTCCACAGTATCTGTAATCACCTGTGTGATCCGTCACCTGTAGGCGCTGTTTGTGGCGTGATTCCTACACATGAAATATTCATTGTAACATCTCTAATCAGATCCTCAGTAAATAAAACCTTTACCCCGTCCTCGAAAACACTACACGTCACCAGCCGGTGAGGGGTTAATGTAGAGCCGTCCGATCGGGCCGGACGCCAAGTGGCTCTGTGGTCTCCACGCCTCCTCGCAGTAATAAATGGTCTCTGGCAGCCGCCACGATTACTGTGCAATAAATATCAGGAATAAACTCTTTGCCCTTCTTCCCTGGGGAGTGTCCGGAGATTCTCACAGAAAGATGATGAGAAGACGAATCATATAATAGATAATCATCCTCATCATCATCCTCGTTATTTGGTATCATGCTGATTTTATGTTTTACTATAATGATTATTGCTCTCCTCCTCATCATCCTTTCCCAGGATATACAGATTATAGGGATATCAGTGAGGACCCTACACCCTTATAGGCAACAGCCCCCCACACCTCCCAGAAGCCCCTGTACTGTATCACAATGGGGCAGCCCTCCCTTTGCTGTGACTTCCACAGTAACATCTGTAAATTTTACAAAGCATGCCCACTACACTTCCCTCTATATATTAGTAGGTAGTTGGGATAGCTCAGCACATTCTCCATCCCCCCCAACTACAGAATGACACCTAAATATGTTACCAAGCATGCCCACAACACTAGAAGTCATGAGTCCATCTGGCCGTTGTAAAGCTGCCACCTTACTCTCCACAAACGAACGAATAAAACGGAGTTATGTTATAGCAACCGATCACCTCTGGATACAGGGGCTTACAGGAACACCAATCATCCGGGGACCCCAAGAATCCATGGACTAGATAGGATTATCCATGTGGGCTGGGTAGTAGGATATTGACATTTCTATGAATGGATATTGGGGTCATCGTGTTCATATAGAAATATTTTGGGGTCGTCATGTACGTAAAGATGTTGGGGTCATCATGTTATGGATGGATATTATGGTCATCATGCTATAGAAATAGTTTAGCGTCACTATGTTTATATGGATGAGTGTTGGGACTCATCATGCTCTTGGAGATGGATTTTGGGGTTATGTCGCTATGGATGGATGTTGAGGTCATGATGTTATGGATAGATGTTAGATGTTGCTGAGGATGATGTTCCTTGATGAGCTGATTGTGTGGTTGTCACCTTCTGATGAAACCACTAGGCTGCCATGCCCAGTGCTTCTTCTGGAGGACATTACTCCCCATGGACATAGCAGAGCCAGTTTGGTGATGAGTTCAAGGAGGCACTAGTGGCTCCACCATACACACCCAGCATTATGCTCCATGATCTACAACACTCAGGGCTTTGATATTTTTTGGACGTTTATCAGAAGCAGTAAAGATACATGGAAAAAATCTCTTCGACTCGTCTTCCAAGCGGTGTTCTTGCTATGTCTAAGATTTTGGTGTTCATCATCAGACATAAGGCGTCCAGATGCCGCGTTGCGTTTGCTAGGAAGGAAACCTGTTTACTTACAGTGGGGAATCGGTGTTTCCAGTGGAGAGGATGCGGCACATCTGGAGAGCGCCCCCTCCCCGCTCAACAAAAACCTCCGAAGAGGAAGCAGAACTAGATACATTGTGGTAATACCAATCCCTGCATGAGTCCGGCCCGATGGGGGATCCTTAACCCCTTACCTTCCATGCTTTAAATCATGGGCTACAATACAAAATGAGACATGACCCTGATATTACCAAAAGTAGAGAAGTCCAATAGAACTAAGAAGTTGGGTCAAGCTAGGCCCCGTATGTAGAGTTCTGGATGCATGCTGGAAAGCCCACAATCCCAGATGTAGGCATATAAACATGAAAAGATAGAGTCCGACAGCATCAGAAGTGCAATTAGATCCAAATTTTAATTTGCATGATCAGGTACAGCAATGCAACGTGACAACCCTGAGGGTCTATTCTTAACAAAGACCCTTACGGTCGAAACGTTGCATTACTGTACCTGATCATGTAAATTAAAATGTGGATTTCATGCTGCAGATGCTGTTTAACTCTTTCTCTTCTTATATTAACAATATAGCAGAGTCAGTATAAGTCAGATCTCCCCACAGCACACTATGGAGCGAGCAGTCGGAGTCGGTGCACTGACATGGTTCTCTACGGCCGCTATTTGGTGAATAGCGGCCGCAGAAAACTGACATGTCAGTTGTTTGCGGTGCCGCAAGGGATCCCGGCCGGAGCGTATACCATGTCTATATCCATAGACGATGAGGTAACGTATATTTTCGTAATAATCATCAATAATAATAATTTTATGAAAATATACGTTGTGTGAACATAGCCTCAGGTTTAATTGGGGCAGTCTGTGAATATCATTGTCTCGTCTCTAGAGATGTTGCATTGGGTTTAGGGCTCTGGCTAGGTCACTCCAGGACATTCAGAGTTGTCCCGAAGTCACTCCTCTTTTCTTGACTCTTATTTTGGGAGGTGAATTCCTGGCCCAGTCTTAGGTCCACAGTGCTCTGGATCAGGTTTTATTAGTAATATTTGTCTGTACTTTGCTCTAATCAGCCTTCCCTCCATCCTGACTAGTCTCCCTGCCCCCTTCCCCCCCACACACACAGTATGATGCTGACCCCACTGTGCTTTACTAGTATCGGGATGGTATGGGGCAGGTGATGGGCAATGCCTAGTTTTCTCCAGATGTAATGCCGCCCCCACCATGCTTCACTGTAGGGAGTATGGGGCAGAGTCTGGTTTCCCCTCCACATGATGCTGCCGTTACCTCCATACTTCCCTATAGGGATGTTATAGAGCAGGTGATCAGCAGGGCCTGACTTCCTACAGATATAAAGCTTAGAATTAAGGCCGAAAAGTAAAATCTTGGTTTCCTCAGCAGAGAATTTTGTTCCCCACAATCTGAGAGTCCTTTAGCTGCTTCTGTGTAAACTCCCAGCGTCTTTCATGTGAAAGTTTCTCCAATCTGCACCCATGATCATTGGAGCTCAGCCAGAGTGACCATTGGGTTTCTGGTAACTTCTTTTACCTCTATCTATCTTGTGCTCTTCTAATACGGTTGGTACCCCCCATTTGTCACATGATCAGTGCCCTTCTCTCCTGAAATGCTTTGTGCTGCTTACTCCTCTCTCATCCCATTATCATTGTTAGTAGTGATGTGTACAGAGAGGGAGGGATGTAGCAGATCTGGGATGGAAGTGCGGTGACTTCGCACCACAAACGTCTGACTGAAACTGGAAAAAAACCCACAAGGAAACCACCAGACCGCAGCACAAGGTGATCCCAGGGCCAGGGTCTGCAATGTATACGTGCCTGGTCCCACGTCTGGCATTGCGCCATATCAGTTACAACATCGCAGAGCAAGGAAAAGATTATTGTGCCTGTGGTCCTGAAGAACCCATCCTGATGGTGTCATTACCCTATATGTTAATGACCCTATGTCATTATGACCCTATGTACAGATGTCCTCTGGTCGTAGAAACCCCCCCCCCCCCCTACTTCTTAAAAGTGACCAGCAATGACATCTGATAACACCATGAGGTCTAGAGCCCTCCTATTTCAGATAATTTCTCTATAATCATGGGGGTAACACCTTTGGGATCCCTATTGATCGCACAGATGAAGAGGACACAATACTGCTGCCTCATCTTCAATATTCTTCCCCTGCCCAGTGGTCTTGGTCACTAAAGCCCGTATTAAAGGGGACAGCTGCCTCTTTCCCCAACGGCGACCGCAGCTGCAGTGTTTGTTTACATGTTCTACCTGCTGAGTCAGCTGTTATGTTGGTGTGGTAGCTGAGTGGGTCTAGGGTCTCTTGGGCAATTGTCACGGTAGCCTTGAGTGGTGTAGGACCCACCTCGGACAGTTTGGCGCCTCACTCGCACCAAAAAGTGAATAATCTAAATGTAGAGTTGTGTGTGCGGGTGCGGAAAAAGATTGGAATTGCCAGAAGGGCCTTGTCCAAGGTAGAAGTGCAACTAGCCAGAACAGTAGAGGTGTGTGGAAGAAGAGATAGATAATACTCGTACTCACGGAGGACTTCTAGTCTGACCGCCTTATGCCCCCTAGTTGCGAGCTACCCGTCCTAGGTGGGTAATATGAGCCCAAGGCCTCGTTATCTGGGTTGAGCAAACTTCCCAGTTGTCTTGCACTGCGCAGTGGAATACATAGACTTTCCGTACCCTTGTTCCACTGGGGTCACTTCCTGTGACTTCCGAGGTAACTGCCCTGTACTTTGTACAGATTTTCCTGGCATGGACAAGGTGATCCCTAATTGGTGGGGCTGTATGTGTGGAGAGAGAGAGAAAGAAGAGGGTAGGCTTGAGAAAGAAGGGAAGGTACCTGCACCTGTAAGTGGACAAAAAGGCAACATGTGACACATAACAGTTAACTGTTAGATACTTTAGCCGTGCATAGGAACAAGTTGCAAGCAACTACAGTAGTGACACCTAGTGGAAAAAACACTAACTGTAGTGGATACCTCATCCCACTTGTGTGAACTCGAGGGAGTTACCTTGCTCAGGTGCAATAAGACCTAGGGGCCCATAATGGGTCACTACACAGCAGATCTTTGCTATCCAAGTCGTTTGTCTTTCAACCTTTTGAAAGACAAAGAAAGACGACGATCAGCTGACATTGTGCATGTCGGCTGATTGTTGTCTTTTATTACATGAAGCGATTATCGGCCGTAATGGCCAATGATCGGTCAAATATGGCCGATAATTGCTTTGTGTAATAGGGCCTAAGCTGTCCATTACGGTGGCCAGGGTGGGGCTGCAGCTTTATGTACAATTGGTGGCCGGATCACTGCACCATCAGTCGTTCCTGGCATTTAGGATTAGTGAGTGTCCTAAAGGTCAGAGGTCCCTCTTATTGCAGCTTTCCTGTGTCTTCCCTGGATTGGGCACTTACACATTTATCATGCAGCAGGTGTGTCTGTCCATAGCATGGAGGGGGCACGCTTGTGGTCACGTATGGTAATGACTTACTGATACCTGCTTTGTAGTATACACATCATACAATGTATGTAACCTAAACACATTATATAATAGGAAGGGGAGTGGGCACCTTGCCCCCCCCCCTTATAATAGCCGTCCACCAGTATATACACCCTTGCACCTCTGTGCTGGCTTGGCAGGGGTTAATGGACATAATAAAACACTGGGATCCAGACATCTGGAATAGTTTGAGGTTAAGTTATCCCAGATTTGGGCTGTAACAATGTCGGCTGCGTGTGGTTTACATTAGTCAGGTCTGTTTCTGCACATGGAGGTGCAGCGGATCTGTACAGGCAATGATAGCGGTACGCACAGTCCCAGACAGCCCTGACATGCCATGCCTGTACATGATGCTAGAACAAGAACTCATGTTAGCTCAGGATACCAGGTGGGCAAAAACCAATATTTCCAAAAAAACACTTCATAATTATACTATAATACTGCCATGTAGTGCACACCTAATACTATTATATAGTGCACACATAATCCTGTATAATAATATAACTGTGCTCCTGATTCTGACCCTTCCCTCAGGTCACTACAGTCGTTCCTAGACCAGACAGCTCCTGGATGATTAGAGGCCACCTTGGTTTGTGCCAAATTGTTGGTGATCCAATGTTGATGCTATGTATATTGTGTCTCAGATATTATATATACTCCTCTTCCCTGGCGTATCCTCCTCTTCCCTGGCGTATCCTCTTCTTCCCTGGCGTATCCTCCTCTTCCCTGGCCGATCCTCCTCTTCCTTGGCGGATCCTCCTCTACCCTGGAGGATCCTCATCTTCCCTGATGTACCTTTCTTTTCTCTCCCTGTTTACTCTTCTCCATCAGTTTGTGTGTACATGAGTCAGCTCCACCGCTCTATTGACGCCTCCCCCCCCCCCCCCCCCCGATCCTTTGTCAGAGATGTTTAATCGCTGTAATAAACCATAAAAGCCTCAGAAATGTTATTATTAGATCTTGACTGTGAAAGTGTCAGCAAATGTCTGGAGTCATCACTGGCGGATTGGGGGACCTTAGAATGCTCCTCGGGAGGGATCTTCATGTATGACCCTCGGAAGGAGATTCTTACCTCACCCCGCACTGGGCTCATAGGTGTAGAATGTGACAATTTTTTCTTAGCAGTTCCAAATCCCTAATTGTGAGAGATTTCTCAATATGAAGCTCAATCCATTGGGTGTATCCAGAAGAAACACATAGAAGATTTTAGCTTACAGATTCCGATCATGATATGTATTGTTTTCTATTATACATTATACTGTAATTCTAGATATTATTACACTTTGCTGAATCTCTGCAGGAATTCGGATGAATCCCTGGAAATATGCTGCCTGTTACCATACATTTTACATATATTATACATCAGAGCAGAAATTAACCCTCTCCTGCCCATCAGACCCGTCCTCAGCGGGTTTCTTATTGTTTACCCTCTCTCGAGCTCCTCTCATTCAATGTTGGCTTCTAGCTCGCAGCTTCCCGTCACCGCCTGGACGTCTCCTCGGATTCATGTTCCCAGCGCCGCGCCTCGCCACCCATACACATTTTACTACTTCATCATTTAATGCTGAATGTTTAGGATTACACCGGATCAAATCTGTTATAAACAATGAATTTCTATAAATTAATCCACGTTTTCTTCTGCTGAGCGAGATCTAGAACCGCCTGGTCCAAGACCGCGGTAGTTGTAGTGACAGTATATTTCTTCAAATGTTTGCAAGATGTCCGCCAGGGCCAACATATTCTGTCACCTCTGGTCTCAATCTACATATGAAGTAAACAATACTATATACATGATATGATAGAGACACAAGTTAAAGGCCATAGTGTGGTTCAGGAAACCAGATGAGATTTGAATACAGCTCTGAAGGTGACTAAAGTATGACCATCAGTTTGAGCTCATCTCCCTGTACATATGTCCCTGATAACCTCTGCTCATCTGGGCTGGCCTAGGTTTGCCCATATCTTGTACCATTCAGATAAGTCATATTATCTCAGATATAATCAGTGCTCAGATCTGCATCCTCTTTCATTGGTGGAGTGTGCATATGTGTACAAAGCTTTTATGGGTCCCCATGATGGAGCCTCTTAAACAGACAGATTTTAAAGCATCTGGTTCCGCATATACAGGCAGATTGGAAAGTTTTTTTGGGGGGCCCCATTATGGTTTCTCTTATACAGGCAAATTCTGAAGTGTGTCTGGGGCCCCACGATGGTTCCTCATATACAGACAGATTGTGAAGCATCTGGTTCCTCATATACAGGTAGATTGGGAAGCTTTTATAGGGACCGGTGACGGTTCCTCATATACAAGTGTGGTGTACCCCCGGTGTGATGTTATATCGGAGGAGCGGCCGGTCACTTGCTAGGTGTTGTAGAGTGACACCACTCCAGTGCTGGAGGGCCGAGATACAGCCGGACCTTGGGATGTTGTCACGTGGCACCCGTGCCTGGTGGGCACACAGGTGTGATGGCATGCCTGCTTTCATGTCACACGGCCGGTTGTACCTTTTTCCCCTGTGGTCAGTGTCCTGCCGGGTTGCTACTGTGTCCCTTATGTCACGGATGGCCAGAGTGGTGTAGTGACCCTCCCGGATAGTAGGACCCGCCACAGTGTGTGCTGGGTCGGTAGTGGCGAATAATCATAGAGTTTTGGAATAAAATTGAGTTATTTTACTGCTTGTAAATATGCAGCAGGTAATACAGACTAGGTAGTATAAAGTTCTTCAGGTAAAACACTTCATAACAGACTTGACAAAGTTCCCAATAAACTCCTGACAGCAGAACGACCAGATCTGTTGGATAAGTGCAGTGTAGGATATAGTCATGTTGGTTGAGTGGTGCTGAGTAATACAAGATGTAGAGTTGCAGAAAGGAGGATGCCGTGAGAGTCTCAACCCATGTAGTAATGTGCTCTGCCGGGATGTTGGAGGATAGAGTAGAATACTTGTAAGAAGAAGAATACCTGTGCCCGTGTATTGACCTTTGACGTCAGTCTTCACACCACCTTATGCCCACTAGACTCGGCTGAACTTTCCTAATGTGTGACACAGGCCCCAGACCTTGTTACCTGGGATGAGCGGAGTGCTAAGGGGTTCCCTTGCTGACACCCACGCTGCAAGACAGAGTTCCTAGGCTACTGCAACTTTGCTCTGTCCGAATCAGTTCCTGGCTCTGTGGCTCTGTTATGGAGACTGTCCTGCACTGTGACTTCTCCTTGTCCTCGGCGTGGGTTGAGGTTTTCTCTGGCTAGTCCTCTCCTAAGAGGAGTTTAACTGTGCATAGTGCTTTAGAGTGTTACTTGTAAAGAAGTTGGTGACAGTGTGCTGACCTGTGTCCTTCCAATGCGGGGTACTGACTAAGACTTGCTTGTAGATTCGGGGACCTGGCAGAGGGCCAGGGCACAAATAGGATCACTGTGGAGAGCTATCTGGCTCGTGTCCTTCTTCCAAAAGGTCCAGAATGAGAGTGCTTGCTTCTCCTCCACCAATTTGACTAACTTCCTCCCCAGCGTGTAAGGTGCGCTGCGAGTGGGTGAAAGTGTGCAAAAGAAGAAGAAAGGAGGGAGATGATAGGAGAGAAGAAAGTAGAATTCTGGTGACACACAAAAACAATAACCCTTTACAATCCTTCAGCTGTGCAGCTTCCATATACACATACATAATACAGTGACATCTAGTGGCTAACTTTTAGTACTACTTTCATCACAATAATAATACAATAAGTACAGACTTTTGCAAAGGGTGTATCTAACTGCAACACCCCTAGTGGGATACCACACAGGCAGATTGTAAAGCTTCTATGGGGCCCCATGATGGTTCCTCTTACAGAAACTCTTACACTGCAGTCATTAGTGCCCACTTTTTTCATGTAACTTAAAACCCATGTTCACTCATTCATTAGAACTGAGGAGCGGACTGTAACCTGAATGATCCTGGCCTGTTTTATGGTATCACCTGTTCCTTGGCTCTGGGGTCCTCCTGAGTTCCGGGCTGGCTGATTCTATGTTTCTTTTATGATTTTGGCTCCTCCATCCACTTCGCAGTCTTGGAATCTGCAGAGCGATGGGTGGAGGAGGCATCTGGGCAGGATCAGTGCTGCCGCTCCTCGCCACTGCCAGGAATGATTATGGGAAGCAAAAGAACAAAGATGACCTTCTCAGGGTGCGGGCCATGCATCTCCGGATCACACAAAACATGCAGAGCCCTGATCCCTCTCATCTCATCTCCCAGACATCTCATCTGTATGTAGTCAGTGACTGACCAAGGACTGGGAAACAGACACAAGATTAACACTGTCCCTGGGGGACCCATGTCACCTGATCCTCTCCCAGCCAATAAGGTGGCATGGTGATCTACTGATTAAGTGACCCCTTCAGAGATCTGCAGAACATTGTTCTGTCCTCTCTACCTCCTGACAGATCGTGCATATCCTGCAGAATATTACACCACAGACCTCTCTGCAGAGATTGCAGAATATTGCTTTGTCCCGCTTACCTCCTGACAGATACATAGTGATATATCCTGCAGATTATTACACCACTGATCTCTCTTGGTTGGATCTAGGAGTAGCTACCTGTAAGTTTTGTCCCACATCC
>NC_091468.1:55999635-56004635 GCF_027789765.1 Dendropsophus ebraccatus | reverse complement strand
GCTACCAGAATCCGATCATCAATATCACTGATCAGGCCCAGGATCTGGGGGTCCTCTAAACTCCCTAAAGTTTCTATCTCATGAATAATGTATTCATTTATCTGACATGGTAGCTTTGTCTGTTCTTGTTCTTATTATTTTCAATGATATATGTATTTTTTTTTTAAATAAACAATTTGCCTAATTGTTCCATTAATTGTCAATTTTTTAAAGTGTTTTCTGAAAACAGAGTACTTCTATGTACTCACCAGTTCCAAGGTTTTATGCCATTGCAGTATACTTCCATGTGATAGGCAGGCTATAGTGGAGGATGAGGACCTTACCAGCTCCATAGACTTGTATTGGTCTGTCCTGCACCAGGCAGTGCCCCATGATGGTCCCTGTAATGTTGTTATAGTTGCTCTGCTGCCCTAACCCTGAGGTTGACCTACCCTCCTCTCTCTCTACCTGGTCATTACCCCCTCCCCCAATTGCTCCTCATTAACCCTCTCCCTGCTGCTCTCTAGTGTCTTCCCAGTGATTGGAAGATCATTGACACCTCGTTGACAGCTCCTTCCTCTTTTCTTCCTTAAAGGAAACATCTAAACGTCAGGATCATTGGGATAAGACAAGAGATAAGACTAAACTATGGTGTTGTATTATCTAGCTGCTGCAAAACTACAACTCCCATCATGACCTGACAGCCGAAGGCTGTCAGGTCATGATGGGAGTTGTAGTTCTGCAGCAATTGGAGAGCCACACATACAGTTTAATGTAGCAGAGCTAAAGGGGTCAGATATAGTGGAGCTGTGTTTGTGATGACTCAGAGTATAACCCAGCTCTGCTACATCAGTGCCTGCTGCTCCTCACAGCTCTGCAGTGCCTGGTGCTGCTGGGCTCTGTTCACACTAGCCGCACATGATCGCTTCTCACAGTCAGAGAAAAGTGAGTTCTCCCCACGGTGAGCTCCCCCCCGCCTCCCGCACATCGCAGCGCCCTGCTGATCGATTATTTGATAATTGATTTTCTCTCTAACCAATCAGCAGCCGTCCCTGCCCCGCCGCCTCCTGATTGGACGAGAGCTTTTCTATCGCTGCCTACTGAGATTTGGGCTGGCTCATTTTCCCATCTAAGGAGGGGGGTTTCTGTGTGCACTAAATCCTCAGCATTTCATAGAGTCTCGTCGTGTGTAAAAGTTGTTTTTTATTATTATTTTTTTTATTCCATGCAGTTATGTCTCAATGTGAATAGTCCTTATACCCTATACCTTCTACAAGTCACTTATACTATGGGTTATAGTTATAGTCATACACATTACTATACTGTTACATGTCACTTGCATTGTAGTTTGTGTCACAATACAGCCCCCCAATTATATATATATATATATATATATATATATATATATATATATATATATATATATTATGCTGAACACATATATTCCACTATATATATATATATATATATATATATATATATTAGATATGTAGAACACTGATATACATTACACTTGTATATAGCACTCCTTAGTATCTAATACTCTTTATACTTTACATTTATAGTGTACATTACATATATATATATCAGTTGACACATTACATTTATACTGTACACATGACTTATACTTGACTTTATATGTTACACATACAACTACTGCTCCTTATACTTTACATTCATATTCTACATTACACTTACATTTATACTATACACATGACTTATACTTGACTATATATATTATACATACAGTATATATTACTTTTACTGCTCTTTATACTTTACATTCATATTATACATTACACTTCTCACATCACACTTACTGTACATTTATACTATACTATATACTTATACTTCCATAGATTTATACTATGCTATACACATGGCTTATACGTGACTTTATATATTACACGTGTGTATTACTTAGACTTTACCTTCATATTATACATTACACTTACATTCTACTATACATAACACTTATACTTCACTTTACACTTGTAGATGACACTTATATAAAACTTCCCTATACTTTATATATTGGAGGTATATCTCAGACTAGTAGCCTGATACTTGTATACCTTATTTTGTATGCTACACACGTACCATTGTGTATTGTATACTTTATACTATATACTACCCCATGTATATGTGCTGTAACACATACGTTCACTTACTGTATGACACAGACATCACACTCCTTACATACTGCACAGACATCACACTCCATACACACTGCCTATATACATTCCCTATACATTACACTGTATGCCAGTCTTTGCTATTTCACATATAAGTACAGTGTCTAACGTATATACATGCCTACACTGAGGTATACACGGCCTATATACATAGATGTGTATGTCCCAGTTGTGTCTATGTATAGGTGCTGTAATGTGTGTGTGTGTGTGTGTGTGTTTCTCATGTATATGAATTGTCTATGTATGTGTGTGTGTGTGTGTGTTTCTCATGTACATGTATTGTCCAGTGTGTGTAATCCCTTCCTGTGTGTATTATACTGTATGTTCCTGATGCATGTGTAGGAGCTGACTACTCGTCTATATAGGCTATATGTGTTGTCAGCATTATCTTGTATGTGCTTAGTGTGCTTAGTGTGTGTGTGTGTGTGTGTGTGTGTGTGTGTGTGTATCATTGATCTATACAGTATATGATTGTGTATGTACTTTATAGTCACTATATCTACCCCATACACTTCCTTCATGTCTCTGAGTACTTTTAAGTATTTTTATTGATTATTCAAGATAAACAATGAAATAGTATATGTACCTGTAGGTGGATAGATTTGCGTTGTCTGTATGTATGTGTGTTTAGGACACGTTTAGGCTTTTATAGTTGCTGTTTGCCTGCCCCTACTGCATGGCTATGTGTATACTGAATATACTGACAGCAAGCATATATATATATTTTTTATATAAATATATAGGTGTATGCAATGCTAATATGTATATGTTCATATGTCTTCTCCATGTATTTACATAGTGTATACTGCATGCATCTCTTCTCTGTGTATGAACTGGGAGTATATATGTGTTATTGGCCACATTTATATATTTGTGGCCTGCTTTCACATGTCTAACTACCAGCTGTGTATGTTCTTCATGTATGTATGTATGTATGTATGTATGTATGAATGTATATGTGTTACAGCATGCATCTGTGTTATTTAAATGTATATGCATGTTTATATAGGTGTCCTCTGTGATAATTATTATTATTATTATTATTATTATTATTATTATTATTATTATTATTATTATTATTATTATTATTATTAATAATGTATTTACCTACATGTCTTACCTTCATGTGTGTGTTCTGTACATGAGTCCTGTATGTATATATGCATCATGCATGTATGTGCTCAGCAAATATATATTGTGTGTGTGTGTGTGTGTGTGTGTGTGTACTGTATATGTATATATCTATATGTGTGTATGTGCTGTCTGAATGTATAAGTGTATACTGTACATAGATATGTGCTACCTGCATGTATAAGTGTATACTGTACATAGATATGTGCTACCTGCATGTATAAGTGTATACTGTACATAGATATGTGCTACCTGCATGTATAAGTGTATACTGTACATAGATATGTGCTACCTGCATGTATAAGTGTATACTGTACATAGATATGTGCTACCTGCATGTATAAGTGTATACTGTACATAGATATGTGCTACCTGCATGTATAAGTGTATACTGTACATACATATGTGCTACCTGCATGTATAAGTGTATACTGTACATACATATGTGCTACCTGCATGTATAAGTGCATACTGTACATAGATATGTGCTACCTGCATGTATAAGTGTATACTGTACATACATATGTGCTACCTGCATGTATAAGTGTATACTGTACATACATATGTGCTACCTGCATGTATAAGTGTATACTGTACATACATATGTGCTACCTGCATGTATAAGTGTATACTGTACATACATATGTGCTACCTGCATGTATAAGTGCATACTGTACATAGATATGTGCTACCTGCATGTATAAGTGTATACTGTACATACATATGTGCTACCTGCATGTATAAGTGTATACTGTACATACATATGTGCTACCTGCATGTATAAGTGCATACTGTACATAGATATGTGCTACCTGCATGTATAAGTGCATACTGTACATAGATATGTGCTACCTGCATGTATAAGTGTATACTGTACATACATATGTGCTACCTGCATGTATAAGTGTATACTGTACATACATATGTGCTACCTGCATGTATAAGTGCATACTGTACATAGATATGTGCTACCTGCATGTATAAGTGTATACTGTACATACATATGTGCTACCTGCATGTATAAGTGTATACTGTACATACATATGTGCTACCTGCATGTATAAGTGTATACTGTACATACATATGTGCTACCTGCATGTATAAGTGTATACTGTACATACATATGTCCTCTCAGCCATTGGATACAAAGTAACAACATAATCCCCCGAGTTGTTTTCAATGCAGCAATGTAACACTATGAGCAGTGACTCCTCTCCAGCAGTGTAGACAGCACCCTATAAACTATAGTAGAGAATATACATATATAGTGCAATGTGGCTTGGGATAGGATGAGGGCATGTGTATGGTGCATGTGTATAGTGCCAGGCTGCAGCTACATAAAGTAGATCATAGACATATATAGTGCAGTGTGGAAGGCTATGCATGCCATGGGATCCCTATCTGAGGGCATGTGTATAGTGCCAGGCTGCAGCTATATGAAGTAGAGCATATACATATATAGTGCATGTGTATAGTGCCAGGCTGCAGCTATATGAAGTAGAGCATATACATATATAGTGCATGTGTATAGTGCCAGGCTGCAGCTATATAAAGTAGAGCATATACATATATAGTGCATGTGTATAGTGCCAGGCTGCAGCTATATAAAGTAGAGCCTATACATATATATAGTGCATGTGTATAGTACCAGGCTGCAGCTATATGAAGTAAAGCATATACATATATAGTGTAGTG